>NC_053490.1:457942547-458080047 GCF_905171775.1 Rana temporaria | reverse complement strand
ATAGATAGATAGATAGATAGATAGTCAGACAGATACTTAGATAGATAGATAATTAGATAGATAGATCGATAGATAATCAGATAGATAGATAGATAATCAGACAGATAATTAGATAGATAATCAGATAGATAGATAATCAGATAGATAGATAGATAGATAGATAGATAGATAATCAGACAGATAATTAGATAGATAGATAGATAGATAGATAGATAGATAGATAGATAGATAATTAGACAGATAGATAGATAGATAGATAGATAGATAGATAGATAGATAGATAATTAGATAGATAGATAGATAGATAGATAGACAGATAGATAGATAATTAGATAGATAGATAGATAATTAGATAGATAGATAGATAATTAGATAGATAGATAGATAGATAATCAGACAGATAATTAGATAGATAATCAGATAGATAGATAGATATATAGATAGATAGATAGATAAATAGATAGATAATCAGATAGATAGATAGATAGATAGATAATCAGACAGATAATTAGATAGATAATCAGATAGATAAATAGATAGATAATCAGATAAATAGATAGATAATCAGATAGATAGATAGATAAATAATCAGACAGATAAATAAATAAATAAATAAATAGATAGATAGATAGATAGATAGATAGATAGATAGATAATCAGACAGATAAATAAATAGATAGATAGATAGATAGATAGATAGATAATCAGATAGATAGATAGATAGATAGATAATCAGATAGATATATAGATAGATAGATAGATAATCAGACAGATAATTAGATAGATAATCAGATAAATAGATAGATAGATAGATAGATAGATAGTCAGATACATAGATAGATAGATAGATAGATAGATAGATAGATAGATAATCAGACAGATAATTAGATAGATAATCAGATAGATAGAGACAGATATAAGAGACTTGTAAAGCATGGCTGTAGGTCGCAGAGCAGGGAGCCCTCCCTCACACACAGGAGATAATGTAATGAAGACTCCCGCACAGATCGGGTGAAGCATGCCCCCCCCTCCACTCTCCACTCTCGATCACAAGCTGACAATACATCCAACACAAGGTGCTGCTGTATGTGGATGGGGTGGACACTGGACAGACACTGGGTTAAAAGAATAAATAAAGGGTTTTAATAAGAATAATGGGCCTAATCCTCAGCCAGGCGGCGTAACTTAACTTTCAGCAGTTAAGTTACACTGACTTAAAATTTCTACCTAAATGCCTGATCCACAAAGCACTTACCTAGAAATTTCAGGCCGTGTAACTTAAGTGCCTCCGTCGCAAGGCGGTCCTCCTCTTCGGGGGGCGTTTAAAATTTAAATGAGGCGCGCTCCCGCGCCGGCCGTACTGCGCATGCGTGTGACGTAATTTTCCCGACGTGCAGCGCGCGAACGTAATTGACGCCGGTCTTTGTGGATTGCGACGGGACACTAAAGTTGCGACGGGTGAAAAAAAATATACGCGCCGGGAAAACAAATAATTATTAAAAAAAAATGACAGCGTCGCTCAGCATGCATTCCTGAGAGGGAGAACTCCATGCCAATTTTCAAAGAAAAAACCGGCATGGGTTCCCCCCCCCCAGGAGCATACCAGGCCCTTAGGTCTGGTATGGGTTGTAAGGAGACCCCCCCATGCCGAAAAATCGACGTAGGGGGTCCCCCTACAATCCATACCAGACCCGTATCCAAAGCACGCTACCCGGCCGGCCAGGAATGGGAGTGGGGACGAGCGAGCGCGCCCCCCCTCCTGAGCCGTGCCAGGCCGCATGCCCTCAACATGGGGGGGTTGGGTGCTCTGGGGCAGGGGGGCGCACTGCGGGCCCCCCCACCCCAGAGCACCCTGTCCCCATGTTGATGAGGACAGGACCTCTTCCCGACAACCCTTGCCGTTGGTTGTCGAGGTCTGCGGGCGGGGGCTTATCGGAATCTGGGAGTCCCCTCAAATAAGGGGGCCCCCAGATACCGGCCCCCCACCCTAAGTGAATGGATATGGGGTACATCGTACCCCTATCCATTCACCTGGAGGCAAAAAGTTAAAGTTATTAAACACACAACACAAGGGTTTTTAAAATAATTTATTAGTCTGCTCCGGAGGCCCCCCCTGTCTTCTTTATTAGCTCTAATACCAGGGGGGGCTTCTTCTTCCACTCTCCGGGGGTCTTCTCCGCTCTCCGGGGGGGGTTTCTTCTTCCGCTCTCCGGGGGGGGTCTTCTTCGCTCTCCGGGGGTCTTCTTCTATCCTCGCCGCTCTCCGCTGTTGACTCGGCGAACCCCGGTTCTTCTGCAGCTGTCCGGTGCCTTCTTCTTCAGCGCTGGCTGCCTGCTATCTTCGTGTGTTAGCTCAATTACTAGCAGGCAGCCATCGCGGTCTTCTGTGACGTCATGTTCTTCTCTTCTGTTCTTCTCCCCTCTTCCGATGTTGACTCGTCGCCTCTTGTCACTGCAATGATGGAAGCGCGCCTTGCATCCCATTTATATAGGCATCACCGTCCCATCATGCTCCGGTAGGTACCCACGTGGTGGGTGCACGTGGGTAGGCACCCACCACGTGGGTACCTGCCGGAGCATGATGGGACGGTGATGCCTATATAAATGGGATGCAAGGCGCGCTTCCATCATTGCAGTGACAAGAGGCGACGAGTCAACATCGGAAGAGGGGAGAAGAACAGAAGAGAAGAACATGACATCACAGAAGACCGCGATGGCTGCCTGCTAGTAATTGAGCTAACACACGAAGATAGCAGGCAGCCAGCGCTGAAGAAGAAGGCACCGGACAGCTGCAGAAGAACCGGGGTTCGCCGAGTCAACAGCGGAGAGCGGCGAGGATAGAAGAAGACCCCCGGAGAGCGAAGAAGACCCCCCCGGAGAGCGGAAGAAGAAACCCCCCCGGAGAGCGGAGAAGACCCCCCCCCGGAGAGCGGAAGAAGAAGCCCCCCCCGGAGAGCGGAGAAGACCCCCGGAGAGTGGAAGAAGAAGCCCCCCCTGGTATTAGAGCTAATCAAGAAGACAGGGGGGCCTCCGGAGCAGACTAATAAATTATTTTAAAAACCCTTGTGTTGTGTGTTTAATAACTTTAACTTTTTGCCTGCAGGTGAATGGATAGGGGTACGATGTACCCCATATCCATTCACTTAGGGTGGGGGGCCGGTATCTGGGGGCCCCCTTATTTGAGGGGACTCCCAGATTCCGATAAGCCCCCGCCCGCAGACCCCGACAACCAACGGCAAGGGTTGTCGGGAAGAGGTCCTGTCCTCATCAACATGGGGACAGGGTGCTCTGGGGTGGGGGGGCCCGCAGTGTGCCCCCCTGCCCCAGAGCACCAAACCCCCCCATGTTGAGGGCATGCGGCCTGGCACGGCTCAGGAGGGGGGGGGCGCTCGCTCGTCCCCACTCCCATTCCTGGCCGGCCGGGTAGCGTGCTTTGGATACGGGTCTGGTATGGATTGTAGGGGGACCCCCTACGTCGATTTTTCGGCAGAGGGGGGGTCTCCTTACAACCCATACCAGACCTAAGGGCCTGGTATGCTCCTGGGGGGGAACCCATGCCGGTTTGGATTTTACAAATTGCCGTGGAGTTCTCCCTCGGGAATGCATACCAAATGCCGTCGCTTTTACATGGTGTTACTAACTTTACACCATGTAAAAGCAGCCCTAGTTTTACACTTGGCAAACTAAAACTTACGGCGAAAAAACGAAGCTGAAAAGCTTTGTGGATGGCCCTAAGTGCTAATTTGCATACCAGAAGCGGCATTTGGACTCGAAATGCCCCCAGTGGCGGATGCGGTACTGCATCCTAAGATCCGGCAGTGTAAGTCCCTTACAGATGTCGGATCTTCTGCCTAACTTTGGAAAACTGGGGCCAGATCCTCAAAAGAGATACGGCGGCGTAACTGCTGTTACGCCGTCGTATCCCTGGTCCTAACTATGGAACTGATCCACAGACTCAGTTTCCCATAGTTAGGACGAAGATCCGACATGTGTAATTGAATTACACTGTCGGATCTTAAGGATGCAATTCTAGGCCGGCCGCTAGGTGGCGAGGCCATTGAGGCCGGCGTAGAATATGCAAATGACCAGTTACGGCGATCCACGAACGCTCCGACGGGCCCGACGCTCTAAATCTACGTCGTTTACGTCGAGTTCCGCCGCGTAAAACTAGGGCTAAGCCCTAGTTGTCCTAAGCCATGTTAAGTATGGCCGTCGTTCCCGCGTCGAATTTTAAATTCTACGTCGTTTGCGTAAGACGTCCGTGAATGGCGCTGGACGCCATTTACGGTAACGTCTAAGCAAATGACGTCGGAGCGACGTCAGTTAGCGCAATGCACGTCGGGTAATTTACCCGACGGAGCATGCGCAGTACGTCCGGCGCGGGAGCGCGCCTAATTTAAATGGGACTCGCCCATTTGAATAGGAACGCCTTGCGCCGGACGGATTTAAGTTACAGCGCCGCAAAATTCCAGGTAAGTGCTTTGTGGATCGGCACCTAACTTTGGAATTTTGCGGCGGAGTAACTTAAATCAGAAAAGTTACGTTGCGCCAAGGCTTTGTGGATAACCCCCCTGCTTCTGAGGATCAGTTCCAAAGTTAGAACCAGAGATACGACGGCTTACGCCGGAGTATCTCTTTTGAGGATTAGGCCCATTTTACTTACCTCCGTGTCCTGGAGCCAGAGAACTGAAACTGAAAGTGACACAGCTGCCCGCCCGGGGAAAGCACTGCTCATTTCCTAGCAGTGCAGAAGGAACCAATGTGAGTGGCTGGAGAGGCACAGGATCCGATGTGATTGGCTGGAGAGGCGTCCTGCACAGCCCCACAGAGCTTAAAAAAAACTTGCAAATGAAACGTCTTGCCTGCAGCATTGGCATGACGTTTCAATGATGCCTTAATATCACACTGTGCCCGGCGCCCAGAGCCCGCCCCGAACACTTAAAGGACCTTTTTTTTTGTTAGTGGCTTTGGGGTGGGGGGGCGGCGCCCAGGCGCCCCCTATGGACGGGCCGCCACTGGACCCTCCACATTCCTCTCCCTCACCTGCACATAAGTCCCACATATATACCGTCCATACTCCTCCCCTATGTCGCTTACCCACAAAAACAGTTCTTTAAAATTATACTGTATACCCTCAATGTTACCAGTTCTAGAATGGACATACTTTTGATAGTTCAACTAAAGGAAATCTCAGTTCTCATACTTGTTCTGCCCCATTATTAGTACTCATTTAATTTTGTGATTACTACTGTGATGTATAGAGGAACTACTCTAAATATAGCACTTGTATAAAAAAGTGTCCCTGAAAATATTTTTTAAATGTTGGCAACTATGGGATCCTGTGATATTAAAGCGGTAGTAAACTTTCCTGACATTACTACTTTTTAGAGGCCCTGGGGTAGGTTATGCCACAACGTACAAGTATGCACAGCATATTAGCACCTTAGGGTACACTTAAATTTTCAGACTGAGCCCTCCAGTGCTGCACTGTGATGAATCCGGCGGGGCCCGGGCGCTTCCATCTTCACCCGGTCTTCCTTCTGGGTTCTGTGCCTTTGGTCACTTGCCTTGGCCGGGCTGCGTTGATGTCATTCCCACGCATTTATTTATCATTTATAAAAGGCCCCACCAAAATCCTCAGCACCAGGCCCGTGATGTTCATAATCTGGCCCTGGTGGAGGACTGTGGCTGCTGATGGGAAGAAAGCTGACAGCCCGGCTAATGACAGCCTGTGGCCCCGGCTGTCGGCACAGGTGTAGTGGTGCGTGGATGTCTGCTGAAGGGAAGAGAGCCGACACATTCCATGCACAGGTGAGAGGCATCCCCCCCGCTCAACAACTTCAATTCGCCCCCCCCGCTCAACAACTTTAATATGTGCACCCCCCCGCTCAACAACTTCAATTCGCCCCCCCCTCCGCTCAACAACTGTAATGCGCACCCCCCGCTCAACAACTATGATCCCCCCCTCGCTCAACATCTTCCAACCCCCCCCAATTCTTGGCTCCAGGGGGCCCCTTCAACACTCAAGCCCAGGGGCCACCACCACCCTAAGTCCTGCCCTGGGTACAAGGGGGGACACTGATGCAAGGGGGGACACTCTGATGCAAGGGGGGACACTCTGATGCAAGGGGAAACACTCTGATATAAGGGGGGAGACTCTGATGCAAAGGGGGCTCTCTGATGCAAGGGGGGACACTCTGATGCAAGGGGGGACACTCTGATGCAAGGGGTGGACTCTCTGATGCAAGGGGGGACACTGAAGGGAAACACTAATGCAAGAGAGATCTCTGATGCAAGGGGGGACACTCTGATGCAAGAAAAACTCTGATGGGGACACTCTGATGCAAGGAAGACTCTGATGGGGGATACTCTGATACAAGGGGGGCTCTGATGCAAGGGGGACTCTCTGATGCAAGGGGGGCTCTGATGGGGGACACTGATGTAAGGGGGACTCTGATGCAAGGGGGACACTTAAAATTAAAGTGGGCCGGTCTGGATGAAGTCCAGGGCCAAATTTCTGTCCCAGTCCAGCCCTGGACCTATACACATTTTTTCCTTTTCCAACTATATATACTCTGATTAAACCAAGAGTCCTTTGGTAAAATTAATTGGCCAGAAGTGAAGATCTAGTGATCCTCTCGCCCGTTTGCTGGCACACTGTTGACCAAGAGATTCGAAGCCTGCCCACCACGGCAAGGTAGACTCTTCTAGGGCAGGACCTACACTAACTACACTAAGCTACCCTACTGGATGCTAGTCATCCTTTTTCTAATGTTGGATGTATGTTTGTAGTAGGCCTCATCCTATAATCTGTGTGCGATCTACTCTCTCCTAATTTGGTTGTGTGTGTGTGTGCATCTATCTAAAACATGGAGCGGTCAGTTTATGTACATCTGGACGTCGTCTGTTAGTGTAGGTCAGTGCATGCCAGTCATTGTATGTTGACCAGTGTGTTAGTAAATAAATGTTTTTACCTGGGCACGTAGCCCAACTTATCTGCAAGGCGCCCCATTTTCTCTGGACCCTCTTGGTGGTAGATGAGTGCATATAGGTGGGCCAGGGGGTAGTACCTTTACGCTGGGCGTGGGGGAGTGTGGACAGATGAAACTTGGGGGGAAGTTCCACTGGCCACACTCACCCTATACTCAGGATGGTAGCGTCCCCTCTTATTGGTAGATGAGTGCATATAGGTGGGGCCAGGGGGTAGTACCATTAAGCTGGGCGTGGGGGAGTGTGGACAGATAAAACTTGGGGGGAAGTTCCACTGGCCACACTCACCCTATACTCAGGGTGGTAGCATCCCCTCTTGGTGGTAGATGAGTGCATATAGGTGGGGTCAGGGGGTAGTACCATTACGCTGGGCGTAGGGGAGTGTGGACAGATGAAACTTGGGGGGAAGTTCCACTGGCCACACTCACCCTATACTCAGGGTGGTAGCGTCCCCTCTTGGTGGTAGATGAGTTCATATAGGTGAGGGCAGGTGGTATTACCAGTATGCTGGGCGTGGGGGAGTGAGGGCAGATGAAACTTGGGGGGAAGTTCCACTGGCCACACTCACCCTGTACTCAGGGTGGTAGCGTCCCCTCTTGGTGGTAGATGAGTGCATATAGGTGGGGCCAGGGGGTAGTACCATTACGCTGGGCGTGGGGGAGTGTGGACAGATGAAACTTGGGGGGAAGTTCCACTGGCCACACTCACTCTATACTCAGGGTGGTAGCGTCCCCTCTTGGTGGTAGATGAGTGCATATAGGTGGGGCCAGGGGGTAGTACCATTACGCTGGGCATGGGGGAGTGTGGACAGATACAACTTGGGGGGAAGTTTCACTGGCCACACTCACCCTATACTCAGGTTGGTAGCATCCCCTCTTGGTGGTAGATGAGTGCAGGGCCGGACTGGCCTACCAGGATACCGGGAAATTTCCCGGCAGGCTGGGCCGCTTTGGGCTAAGCTGTGGCTGCAGCTCAGAGATCCGCTCCCTCCTCCTCCTTCCCCTCCACTACATGATGACGTCACACACAATCAGCGGGCAGCGAGTGTTAAAACTTTTGCCGCGCTGCTGTGAGAAAAGTCCCGCCCTCCTAGACCAGCTCGATATCCAGGGCGCACATTATGCAGCAGTGTGTACCGGAGGTGGAGAGGGAATGTCTGCTGTGGATTGTGCGGGGGCGCGGGGAGGGAACTATCGCATGCAGTACAATGACAGTTCCCTCCACCTGCTGAGCCATTCGGCGGCTCAGGGCTCAGGGCTCTGATGCTTAGGAGCTGGCCCGCCTCCCTCACTTACAATGGTCGGGACTCGTGAGGGGGTGTGGCCCCGCCTGTTTCGGGGGGCGGAGCGGCCGGCCTCAGGGATGGTCGCACGGTCCCACGTTCTGGGCAGAACAACATGGAGGTACAAAAAAAAAAGGCCAATTTCTCCCAGTCCTCTGCCTGCTGTCACCACGCCCTCTGTCACCCAGCCCTGTGTCACCCAGCCCTGTCACTGTCACTGTGTCACCCAGCCTTGTGTCACCCAGCCCTGTCACTGTGTCACCCAGCCCTGTCACTGTCACTGTGTCACCCAGCCCTGTGTCATCCAGCCCTGTCACTGTAACTGTGTCACCCAGCCCTGTGTCACCCAGCCCTGTCACTGTGTCACCCAGCCCTGTGTCACCCAGCCCTGTCACTGTGTCACCCAGCCCTGTGTCACCCAGCCCTGTCACTGTGTCACCCAGTCCCCTGTGTCACCCAGCCCTGTGTCACCCAGCCCCTGTGTCACCCAGCCCCTGTGTCACCCAGTCCCCTGTGTCACCCAGTCCCCTGTGTCACCCAGCCATGTGTCACCCAGTCCCCTGTGTCATCCAGCCCTGTGTCACCCAGTCCTGTGTCACCCAGTCCCCTGTGTTACCCAGTCCCCTGTGTCACCCAGCCCTGTGTCACCCAGTCCCCTGTGTCATCCAGCCCTGTGTCACCCAGCCCTGTCACTGTGTCACCCAGCCCTGTGTCACCCAGTCCCCTGTGTCACCCAGCCCTGTGTCACCCAGTCCCCTGTGTCACCCAGTCCCCTGTGTCACCCAGCCCTGTGTCACCCAGCCCTGTGTCACCCAGTCCTGTGTCACCCAGCCCTGTGTCACCCAGTCCCCTGTGTCACCCAGCCCTGTGTCACCCAGTCCCCTGTGTCACCCAGCCCTGTGTCACCCAGTCCCCTCTGTCACCCAGTCCCCTGTGTCACCCAGCCCCCTCTGTCACCCAGTCCCCTCTGTCACCCAGTCCCCTGTGTCACCCAGTCCCCTGTGTCACCCAGCCCTCTGTCACCCAGTCCCCTGCTGTCACCCAGCCCTCTGTCACCCAGTCCTCTGTCACCCAGTCCCCTGTGTCACCCAGCCCTCTGTCACCCAGTCCCCTGTGTCACCCAGTCCCCTGTGTCACCCAGCCCTGTGTCACCCAGTCCCCTCTGTCACCCAGTTCCCTGTGTCACCCAGCCCGGTGTCACCCAGTCCCCTGTGTCACCCAGTCCCCTGTGTCACCCAGTCCCCTGTGTCACCCAGCCCTCTGTCACCCAGTCCCCTGCTATCACCCAGTCCCCTGCTGTCACCCAGCCCTCTGTCACCCAGCCCTCTGTCACCCAGTCCTCTGTCACCCAGTCCCCTGTGTCACCCAGCCCTCTGTCACCCAGTCCCCTGCTGTCACCCAGTCCCCTGCTGTCACCCAGCCCTCCGTCACCCAGTCCCCTGTGTCACCCAGCCCTCTGTCACCCAGTCCCCTGCTGTCACCCAGTCCCCTGCTGTCACCCAGTCCTCTGTCACCCAGTCCCCTGTCACCCAGTCTTCTGCTGTCACCCAGCCCTCTGTCACCCAGCCCTCTGTCACCCAGTCCCCTGCTGTCACCCAGTCCCCTGATGTCACCCAGCCCTCTGTCACCCAGTCCTCTGTCACCCAGTCCCCTGCTGTCACCCAGTCCCCTGCTGTCACCCAGTCCCCTATCACTCAGCCCTCTGTCACCCAGCCCTCTGTCACCCAGTCCTCTGTCACCCAGTACCCTGCTGTCGCCCCGGGCCCCTGCTGTCACCCAGCCCTCTGTCACCCAGTCCTCTGTCACCCAGTCCTCTGTCACCCAGTCCCCTGTGTCACCCAGTCCCCTGTGTCACCCAGTCCCCTGTGTCACCCAGTCCCCTGCTGTCACCCAGCCCTCTGTCACCCAGTCCCCTGTGTCACCCAGCCCTCTGTCACCCAGCCCTCTGTCACCCAGTCCCCTGCTGTCACCCAGTCCCCTGCTGTCACCCAGTCCTCTGTCACCCAGTCCCCTGTCACCCAGTCTTATGCTGTCACCCAGCCCTCTGTCACCCAGTCCCCTGCTGTCACCCAGTCCCCTGCTGTCACCCAGTCCTCTGTCACCCAGTCCCCTGCTGTCACCCAGTCCCCTATCACCCAGCCCTCTGTCACCCAGCCCTCTGTCACCCAGCCCTCTGTCACCCAGTCCCCTGCTGTCGCCAAGTTCTCTGTCGCCAAGTCCTCTGTCACCCAGTCCCCTGCTGTCGCCAAGTCCTCTGTCATCCAGCCCCCTGCTGTCGCCAATTCCTCTGTCACCGAGTCCCCTGCTGTCGCCAAGTCCTCTGTCACCCAGTCCTCTGTCACCCAGTCCCCTGCTGTCGCCAAGTTCTCTGTCGCCAAGTCCTCTGTCACCCAGTCCCCTGCTGTCACCAAGTCCTCTGTCATCCAGTAATTTTCACCTCTCTGACCCATGGACTTACCTATTTTCAGCTAGCTCCAATCTGGTCACATGATCCACTGTGTGAGACAGCGGTGGCTGTAGGGAAGAGGAGAGTGTGCTTGATAATGACTGGTAAAGCCTGGAGTGGTGACATTATGCATATGTTCCATCTGTTGTTGGTGCTCCCTCCTCTCCACACTTGTGACAGCGCCCCTCTAAATTTTGTGCCCGGGGCGGTGGCCCCCCTGGCACCCCCCACGCTACGCCACTGCGTTGTGCTGCTGTACAGTGACATGCGGTGCCTTCTTGTGTGCTGCGATAAAATGCTGCATGTTTGAACTTATCACAACTTACTGCACTTTAGCTGTGATTGTTTTCTGTGTGTCCTGGAAGCGACTGGCATCCTTCACTTCCTTTTCTTCTTCCTTTCCTCCTATGTCCTTTTTGGTTTAGTGTCTTCCTTTCCCCTTTTCCTCTCTCCTTCCCCATTAGCGCTTTTTTTTAGGGCTGTGGGGAGAAAACAATGCTTATATTCGGCTCTCCATTTGTCACGGTTAAGGTTATTGATGGATTTCCTGCGAAGAAACTGGCAGGACCATGGATGATCAACATTCCGTATCCTGGCAACGTGGTTTCGTATTGATGCAATAGTTCAACATTAGGATCCTAAGGGGAAATAATTGAAATGTTTTAATAATTTTCTAAGGAATATTTGCTTATCCAAAACAGTGATTTCTAAAACTTTTCACCAAAAACAACCTCCTTTACTCAGTAATAGTAACAGAAAGCTGTTTTGGGGTAAAAGGCTGACAGACATGTTACTTACCCTCCTAGGCTGAGGGATCATTGCTCGGCATAAGGGACAAACACTATTTGTCTGTATCCACGTTGTGATGCAGACAGTGTGAAAGAGGTGGGAGCAGGGTAATCTGGTAGTCCCTTCTCCCTCTTCCAAATTCTCTAGGCATATACAGCAGATAGGAGGCTCCCCCTGCTGTTGGTTGCCCACTGGGGGTCTCCGGGGATTTTCTGGTTCTGGTCGGTTCTCAGCATGGTTTCCTCTAATCGGGGAACGACTTCTCTCCCTCTGACCGGCGTCAGAGTTTTGTCGTCTCCTTCTTCTAGGAATCGGTGGCACCTGTTGTCTCCTTCTTCCAGATCTCAGTGGAAGTTGCTGGTCAGGTGCATTGTCTGCATTCCCTGCAAAAAACAACGACATATTAAAACATACCCATTAAAATTAGAAGAAAAGAGGTTAACCTTAAACTACGTAGAGGGTTCTTTACTGTAAGAGTGGCAAGGATGTGTAATTCCCTTCCACAGATGGTGGTCTCAGGCTGGATTCACACCTATGCAGTTTTAGTGCTTTTTGCATTTTGCAGATTTGCACTACAGTCCATTTAACATGGTTTCCTATGGAGCACGTTCTGTAGTGCAAATCTGCAAAATGCAAAAAGCACTAAAAATGCATAGGTGTGAATCCAGCCTCAGCGGGGAGTATCGATAGTTTCAAGAAACTATTAGATAAGCACCTGAATGACCACAACATACAGGGATATACAAAGTAATACTGACATATAATCACACACATAGACCACTCTCACACTGAGGCACCTTTCAGGTGCTTTCACGCTAAAAACAGCGCCTAAAAAGCTCACGAAAACCTATTTCCATTAAAATCAATGAATGCATTCACACTGGAGCAGTATGCTGGCAGGGCGGTGAAAAAACTCCCCTCTACATTGAAATGAACCACTTAACGACCGCCTCCTGCAGATACAGAGGCGTTGCTAGGGGGTGCGGGGGGTGCGGTCCGCACCGGGTGACACCCACTAGAGGGGTGACACCATCCCGATTAAAAAAAAAAAACAGAGGGGGAGGGGACCTTCTGTCCATGTGCTGTGGCGCTGCCTGCGATGATCTGAGGTACTGAATGGGAAGGGAGTGTGTTTGCACCTGGGGGGATTTCACTGAAGGGGGGGAGTGTTTGCACTGAGGGGGGGTTGTACTAAGGGGGTGTTTGCACTGAGGGGGTTTGCACTGGGGGGGTTGTACTAAGGGGGGGTTTGCACTGGGGGTGTTTGCACCGAGGGGGTTTGCACTGAGGGGGGGGGATTTGCACTGAGGGGGGGTTGCACAAAGGGGGGGGTGTCTGCACTGAGGGGGTGTCTGCACTGAAGGGGGTCTGTGTAACATGCAGGGGTCCAGAGGTGCGGGTGGCTGGTAATGTAAAAGGGGTGCAGTGATGCAGGGTGCTGTGTAATGTAAAAGGGTCCAGAGGTGCAGGGGGCTATGAGATGTAAAGGGGGCCAGTGATGCAGGGTGCTGTGTATTGTAAAGGGGTCCAGTGATGCAGGGTGCTGTGTAATGTAAAGAGGTCCAGAGGTGCAGGGTGCTGTGTAATGTAAAGGGGCCCAGAGGTGCAGGGTGCTGTGTAATGTAAAAGGGTCCAGATGTGAAGGGGGCTGTGTAATTTTAAAGGGGTCCAGTGATGCAGGGTACTGTGTAATTTTAAAGGGGTCCAGTGATGCAGGGGGCTGTGTAATGTAAAGGGGTCCAGTGATGCAGGGTGCTGTGCAATGTAAAGGGGTCCAGAGGTGCAGTTGTGGAGAGGGGTACACAGTAGTAACAAAAAGATATTGAAGGATGCAGAGGTATGCAGGGGGCACAGTGTGGTGTTTTTACATTTTAACGTGTGGGGGGGGGGGGGCCAGATATTGGATCCGCCCCGGGTGCCAAATGCTCTAGGTACGCCCCTGGCCTATAGGCTCCTGAGATGTGAATTCCGGTTCTGGAGAAAGACAGACAGGTGGGGGGAGGGGACAAAGAAAAATGGAGAGAAAGAAGAAGGGATAGAACAAACAAGAAAGATGGATAGGGAGAGAGAGAAAATGGGAAGAAAGGAGAACAGAGAGCAAACAGTAGGGTAACAAATATTTGAAAAATGTTATTGGGGGGGGGGGGGGGTGACACCATATTTTACCGCACCAGGTGACACCAACCCTAGTGACGCCACTGTGCAGATATACGTCAGCAGAATGGCACGGCTGGGCAGATGTACGTACAGGTACATCATGTACATCTACCCAGCCGTGGGGCGTGCGCTCCCGCGAACCGGTCCGAAGCTCCGGGACCGCGGGACCCGATCGCCACTGGGGTCCCGCGATCGGTCCCCGGTGCTGAAGAACGGGGAGAGCCACGTGTAAACACGGCTTCCCCGTGCTTCACTGTGGCAGCTGCATCGATCGTATCATCCCCTTTATAGGGAGACACAATCGATGACGTCACTCCTACAGCCTCACCCCCATACAGTTGTAAACACACACTAGGTGAAACATAACTCCTTCAGCGCCCCCTGTGGTTAACTCCCAAACTGCAACTGTCATTTCCACAATAAACAATGCATTTTAAATGCATTTTTTGCTGTGAAAATGACAATGGTCCCAAAAATGTGTCAAAATTGTCCGAAGTGTCCGCCATAATGTCGCAGTCACGAAAAAAAAAATCGCTGATCGCCGCCATTAGTAGTAAAAAAAAAAAATTAATAAAAATGCAATAAAACTATCCCCTATTTTGTAAACGCTATAAATTTTGCGCAAACCAACCGATAAACGCTTATTGCGATTTTTTTTACCAAAAATATGTAGAAGAATACGTATCGGCCTAAACTGAGGAAAAAAACTATTTTTTTATATATTTTTGGGGGATATTTATTATGGTAAAAAGTAAAAAATATTTTTTTTTTATTCAAAATTGTTGCTCTATCTTTGTTTATAGCGCAAAAATTAAAAACCACCAAAAGAAAGCTCTATTTGTGGGAAAAAAAGGACGCCAATTTTGTTTGGAAGCCACGTCGGACGACCGCACAATTGTCAGTTAAAGCGATGCAGTGCCGAATCGCAAAAAGGGGCCTGGTCCTTTACCTGCATTTTGGTCCGGAGCTTAAGTGATTAATGGAAAGCTCCACAAAAGCGCCTGAAAAGCTCTTCAAAGGAGCTCAGTGTTTGTACTGGTGGTTTAGAAGTGCCTCAGTGTGAAAGGGGCCATAGGTTGGACTTGATGGTCTTTTTTCAACCTCACCTACTATGTAACTATATTAAAAAACATGTTTTCTTATGAGTTTTAAAATAGTGGCGAACTTGAGATATAATTTTCAGCAGCAGTCCTATGGCTACATTAGAAGAATCAATGTCCCCTATAATTGCTTCCACAGATGGGCAGACCTGCAAACACCAGTGCAAAGAGAGATCTCCTCCTGGAGTCTGTTAGGGCTTGTTTACACTTGCCGGTGCATTGCCATGAAATGAGATTTGCCATGGAATAAGATGGTCCGCCTCCATCTCATCCTATTGGCTCACTCATGTTACGTGACAAAACATCAGTCACAGCTAGGCTATCATAGGGAGAGGATCTCCTCTCCCTGTGATTGCCCGATAGCACTGTCAGCAGCGTGCCTCCCGCCAGCGCTAAGTACACCCTTCGCCCGCAGCTCTACTCCCCGATTACGTACACCCCGCGCCCGCAGCTCTACTCCCCGTCCCCCGCGCCCGCAGCTCTACTCCCCGTCCCCCGTTAAGGCTCAGGGAACGGGGCGAGTCTACGCTATTAGAGTCTACGCTATTAGACCACCAGCTCTGCCATCATTCTGGGGCGAGTCTATGCTATTAGCGTAGACCTAGCGTTGGCTACGTTACACTACTAAAGTAGCCAACGATAGGTCTACGCTAATAGCGTAGACTCGCCCCGTTCCCTGAGCCTTAATGGGGGACGGGGAGTAGAGCTGCGGGCGCGGGGTGTATGTAATCGGGGAGTAGAGCTGCGGGCGCGGGGTGTACTTAGCGCTGGCGGGAGGCACGCTGCTGACAGTGCTATCGGGCAATCACAGGGAGAGGAGATCCTCTCCCTATGATAGCCTAGCTGTGACTGATGTTTTGTCACGTGACATGAGTGAGCCAATAGGATGAGATGGAGGCGGAGCATCTCATTCCATGGCAAATCTCATTTCATGGCAATGCACCGGCCCGCACCACTGTGCCCAATTGCGGCGCAGTCCCATTCACTTGAATTGGTCAAGTTTACTGGGCGGTACTGTCCACTAAATACAACAGGGAGTAGCAAGTATACAGCCCCATCTGCAAATGTAAACATAGGCCTGGTTCACACTTTTGCATGTTGCGGTTGATGCGTTTTCCCAGTGAATTTTGCGTTTTTTTTTCACATGCATTTTTAATGCATTTGACTCGTTTTTTGGGAGGTTTCTGTTGTTACGCAGGAGAAACAAACAAAAATGCATCAAAAACGCAGAAAAAACACAAGCACCGCATTTTTATGCATTTCCGCTGCATTTCCATTGATGTCTATAGAACCAAAAATGCAACCTGCTGCAAGAAAAAAAAGTCCTTGACTCTTTCCACAAAATGCAACAGTGGAAAATGCACAGATGTGAACATGACCCATAGAAAACCATGTTAAATGGACTGTAGTGCGTTTCTGAAAAGCTGAAAACACTCTGAAAAAAAATGCATAGATGTGAACCAAACTATAGTCCAGTTCAGTTTATGTTTACAGTCATTTGCCACTTTAACCATCTTTCATCTCCAATACTATTAGCCCTGGTTCACATATATATGGTGTGAGAAACGTAGCGAATCCTGAGCGTTTCCGGCACTGCATTGAAATTCTGCACCCTTGCTGTGAGTGACAGGTTATTTACATACTAGCTGAATACCCGGCGTTGCCCGGTCTACCTCTCTTAACCTTTTGGGGAGGAAAATCATAGTAATATAAATATACCCATCTTTTATATAAGGGTGTAGGTAAGGGTTAATTTAACTGTCATATATTTTTATTTGGCATATAAGTAATATGTGTAGCAGGTATTATTGAAATATCTCCAGGCGTACAGAAGTTATGTGGGAACATACATTTCCCATTGATTTGCATGGGACTTTAAACAAAAACCCCGACCCTCACAAATGGGGGTAGTTAAGGGATAAATTAACTATCCTATAGTTTAAGTGGACATATAAGTAACATGTGACCAAGTGTTATCGAAATATCTACAGCCGTTTGGAAGTTATGACGTAACATGTATTTCCCATAGAGTTGAATGGGACTTTAAAGGAAAACCCCGACCATGGCAAATGGGGGTGGGTAAGGGTTAAACCACCTATCCTATGTTTGTTGCTGACATATAAGTAACATGTGTGCCAAGTTTCATGTTAATATCTTTAGCCGTTTGGACGTGATGCTGGAACATACATACATACATACATACACACACAAACACACACACACGTTGGGCCAGATTCAGGTAGATCCGCGCAATATTTGTGTGGGCAAAGGGCAACGATTTTTGCTCTGCGCCCACGCAAATATTTTGATATGCCCGCGATTCACGGAGCAGTAGCTCCGTAAATTGCGCGGGCGATATGCTAAATAGCCCGGCGTAAGGGCGCCTAATGTAAATGATCCCGCCGGGGGCGGGAATCATTTAAATTAGGCGCGCTCCCACGCCGAGCGAACAGCGCATGCTCCGTCGGGAAACTTTCCCGACGTGCATTGCGGCAAATGACGTCGCAAGGACGTCATTTGCTTCTAAGTGAACGTGAATGGCGTCCAGCGCCATTCACGAATCACTTACGTAAACGACGTGAAATTTAAATTTCACGAGCGGGAAGGGCGGCTATACTTTAGCATTGGCTGCCCCTGCTATAGCAGGAGCAACCTTGCGCTAAAGTCGCCGTACGGAAACTCCGTACCTTGCGTGCGCAGGGCCCGCGCAACTTTTGTGAATCGGTGGTAGTATGCAATTTGCATACTATACGCCGATCACAATGGCCGCGCCCCCTAGCGGACAACGCAAGAATGCAGCCTGAGATATGAAGGCATAAGGAGGCTTATGCCTGTTATATCCTAGGCTGCAGTCCGCGTAGCGATGTTCCTGAATCAGGGGCATTCGCTACGCGGGAGCAAAACAGCTATTGCGCCGCGCAACCTATGGTTGCGCGGGCGCAATAGCTTCTTGAATCTGGGCCGTTGAGTTTTATATATATAGATGCACTAGCCTAGAGACAGGCATTTATTTTTAATTCCCACCCCTACTCCTTTTCTACAGACATCACGACTCCACCCACAGAGCTCCAGACAACAGATCCACCCACAGAATCTGCAGTTTTTCAGTTATTATAACAGACAGAGGAGAGACATTTGACAGGTGAGGATACATGCAAGAGGCATGTATATCCTTATAGATCAGTACTATGGCAGTAGTTTAGAAAGGATTACGGTGGGTTTACATCCACTTTTAAGGTGACCAATACAGTTACAATCTGATGGTGTAACCTTTATACCTGCCAAAACGATGTAAAATGCAGACCTACCTAAACTAGCCAATCAGTATGTATCTATTTAGCCAAGCCCTTTAATGTCTAGTTGCTGTATGTACTGACAGATTGTAATGTGTGTGGTGAGCCTAAAATAATCCCTTTATTAAAATTCCTGCTTACTTGATGGGCTTTCCTCATCATTGGAATGACGATTACGTAGTTGTAAACGACTACGTAAACGACTACGTTCATATGCTGACATCTTGGTAGTAATGGACGTCTACTCTATGAATAATTTCACTAAAAACAATAGTAATCTATATATCGCAGGGAGAAACGCTTCAGTGATGCGCACAGTATCACTGCTCCTCAGCTAATGGTAAACAGCCTAGCACTGCTGTTTATAAACCCTCACATACTGTGACATCACACAGTAAATGGCCCTCTTTTTTTTTTTTTTTTCAACAACAACAACTTTACGATTCTGTAAACATCACACAGAAGAAAAATAAGTTCTATTTTTAAACATGTGTCAGTCCAATGAAATACGAAAATAACATACAAAATTAAAAATTGTCATCATTTGTGTTGCCTGTCAAGCCATCTAATGACTGATGCCATAACCAATCACCATGGCAACAGCAAACCAAACAAAGGCTGAGATGGCAGCTTCCTTGGCTGTAAAGCAGAGGAGGGTTTAGTTCTAGTTTGAAGGTAAGTTCTCCTATTGAATAAAAAAACCTATGTAGGCATCAGGTTACCCTAGTAGATATATATATATATATATATATATATATTAAACAACTGCAGATTTTTGTAATATATTGATAAGTACTGCTATAGATGCTTATACAAAATACAATCTTCCAGTGAAAAAATAAATATGAATGTGAATTCATATTGCTATTTTCATACAGTGGTGGGTTCATATATATTTTTTCTAATGTCTATTTTCGAATATACAGTGTCACAGTTGTTCATATATTCATCCACTCCATGTGCCACAGTAAACATGATCAGTGTCTCCCACCACCATTCAAGGTTGTGATCATCTATAAGTTAGACGTGTATCTCCCAGGTCAAACCACACTTTCCCCACTCTGGGGGGTACAAATCAGACTCCACTTTATTCCTCCCCCACCATTGGCAACTGTCACCTGGTTTGATCTCGTTCTCCACATCTGAATCGCTGGTCATCCAAATATGAATTCCCATTAATATTTATTTTTTACTGGAAGATTTTATTTTGTATATGTATCTATAGGGAGAGAATTAGCAGTACTTATCTATATTTTACTATTGGGATTGTGGGAACACAACTACGGTAATTGCATGCATCTACTCCCCCATTCTTAAAGTTATACACTTAGTTATTTAAAACGGTGGCGCACCCCAGTCACACCTGGCACACCCCGTGCGCATGCCTATGGTTCTGCCCCGTTGCTAGTATGCGAAAACCGTAAGTTCCCACCCCTGTAATGCTGGGAATAAGCATCCATCTGTTACCTAGCAACAGGGTTTTTGCATGGGGGTTGCTAAGTGGGAGTTACTGGGCCAGACTGCTGGGGAGTCCCAAGTGACAGTCTATGTTTACACATGCGACAAGGAATGCTGCACCGAGAAAAGCAATCCACAATTTGATCACTTTTCAGAAGGAATTTGACAGGCAGTGAAGAGGCAATGTATTACCTTCTCATTGTGTGTTTTATCCTTGCAAATGCTGTATCACCACAAAAAAATGTAAAGTGCCTCATCCCGCCGAGCTCGTGCACAGAAGCGAACGCATACTTAAGTCGCGCCCGCATATGTAAACGGTGTTCAAACCACACATGTGGGAGTCGGTTCACACAGGGGCAGCACGACTTGCTGAACGACTCGGCAAGGCGATCTGCCCACAACTTCAGAGGCGACTTGCAAAATTACTTCTGTATTGAAGTCCATGCAAGTCACGCTGAAGTCGTCCCAAAGGCGTACAGGAACCTTTTTCTAAGTCGGAGCGACTTGAGTCGCTACTATTAGAACGGTTCCATAGTACAGAACGGAGCGCGACTCGTCAAGTGGCTAAGCCGACTGACGAGTCGCGCCTATGTGAACCAGCACTATCACCACGATCGTTAGAGTGAGAGCAATAATTATAGCACACCCCTGCAATTCAAAACTGGTAACCTGTAGATATATTTAAACATCGTTTATGGAGATTTTTAAGGGTCAGAGCTTGTCACCATTCCACCAGCAAGCGCAATTTTGAAGCGTGACATGTTGGGTATCAATTTACTGAACGTAACATTATCTTTCACAATATAATAAAATTAGGCTAACTTTACTATTGTCTTATTTTTTAAGCAAAAAAAAATCTTTTCCCCCCAAAAATTGCGCTTGTAAGACCGCTGAGCAAATACGGTGTGACATAAAATATTGCAATGACCGCTATTTTATTGTTTAGGGTGCCTGAAAATAAAATATGTTTGGGGGTTCAAAGTAATTTTCTAGCAAAAAAAAAAAGAAAACGAATTTAACTTGTAAACAACAAGGGCTAGATTCAGAAAAGAGATACGACGGCGTATCTCCTGATACGCCGTCGTATCTCTGAGATCCGACGGTCGGATCTATGCGACTGATTCATAAGAATCAGTTACGCATAGATCTCCCTTAGATCCGACAGGTGTAAGTGACTTACACTGTCGGATCTTAGGCTGCAATCTCCCGCCGGCCGCTAGGTGGCGCATCCATTTGTATACGCGACGAATATGCAAATGAGGAGATCCGCCGATTCAGAAACGAACGCCCGCCCGTCGCTTTTTTTTTACGTCGTTTGCGTTCGGCTTTTTCCGGCGGATAGTTACCCCTGCTATAGCAGGGGTAAGTGCGGCGTATCCTATGTTAAGTATGGCCGTCGTTCCCGCGCCGAGTTTTGAATTTTTTACGTCGTTTGCATAAGTCGGTCGCGAATACGGATGGCCGTAATTTACGTTGACGCCGAAACCAATGACGTCCTAGCGACGTCATTTAGAGCATGCGCACTTGGAAATTTAGCCGGAGGCGCATGCGCAGTTAAATCGTCACGGGGACGCGCCTGATTTAAATTGTACACTCCCCCTAGCCGCGGAATTTGAATTCCGCCGGGGGAGTTACGATCTGAATACTGCACTAGCCTCTCAAATTTGCGCCGGCGGATTTTAAATCAGATAGATTACGCAGATCTAAAGATCCGCTAATCTATCTGAATCTAGCCCAACAAGTGTCAAAAAGAGGCTCAGTCCTTAAGTGGTTAATATGAATTTATGTGGCCATTCAGGAATGGCCAATGAAAACATAGTGTGCTTGCTTCCAATCCTGATGAAGCAGGAACTTGGACACAGCTCAGACAAACTACATGCTGAATGGTCTCTTAGCAACTACTAGACCAAGCTAAACACAGTGGACACACAAACAGAGCCCACACTACAGATAGGGAAAGGCCTTCTTTCTATTAGACCAGCCGATCTGCATAGGCAACCTGCATGGATTAAAGGTAAGATATGACACTTTCATTAAACTGTATTTAACTGTATGTACTTTCATACATTTTTACCAGCTGGACAGTTCAGCATTTCCAGGCGTCATTCACACAGGCGTACCCATCTGTACCTCCATGTGAAGGGCTGTCTGTGCCCACATAGGATGCATGGGTGTTCCGTGCATGCGCATGCAGCCAATTTCATTCATGTCTGTTGGGGCGCTGCAGCTGCATGTACACATCTGCTGGTCCCAATGTGAAAATCGCGAGGGTGCGTGTCCCCGAAAGCAGACAGTGTGCGTTCAAAGGCACGCACCAGTACCCGCAAATTAGTACGACTGTGTGAATGAAGCATAAAGGATTGGCGCTAGGAATTTTCTCCATGGAAATATTCTGGGTTTTTAGTAACAGCAAACTGTACCACCAAATTCTCCATTGTCTGCAGATTAAAGCCATATTAAACCCAAAAGCAAACACCTATTATATTGCAGCTTACTAATTCTTATGCCGCGTACACACCATCACTTTATGTGATGAAAAAAAATGACGTTTTTAAAAAACGTCACTTTAATTGACTGTGTGTGGGGGAAAACGTCGTTTTATGTCTTGTAAAAAACGACCAAAAAAAATTGAAGCATGCTTCAATTTTATGTGTCGTTTTTCAAAAGTGCACTTTTTACTTCACAGAAATTGACCGTGTGTAGCAAAAAACGTCGTTTTCTAAGACGTTTTTTCATCCACGCATGCCCAGAAGCTACTTATGAAGCAAGCTTCAATGGTAAAACGTGGTGGAACGTAACCTCACTTTGCAAGATCATTGTGAGAAAACGATGGTGTGTAGGCAACTTCGTCTTTGAAAATTGAAGTTTCAAAAACGTAATTTTTTACTTCACAGAAAGTGTCGTTTTTTTTCATCACATAAAGTGATGGTGTGTACGCGGCATTAGGCCCCGTACACACGAGAGGATCTATCCGCTGGAATTTATCTGCGGACCGGTTTCAGCGGATAGATTCCCTGGTGTGTACGATCCAGCGGATATTTTTCCGCGGATATTTTTCCCGGCGATGGATTTCCAGCGGATCAAAATTTCTTAACATGCTAAGAAATCGATCCGCTGGAATCCAGTCCAGCGGATTGATCAGATGGTCTGTACATCAATCCGTCCGAATCCATCCCTCGCATGCGTCGTAATGATTCGACACATGCATGGAAGTCCTTATATTACAGCGTTGCGCACGTCGCCGCGTCATCATCGTGGCGACGGCGCGACACATCACCGCGGAGGGAATTCCGCGGGGATTTTGATCTCATGGTTAGTACAACCATGAGATCAAAATCCGCCAGAGGATTTATCTGTGGAAACGGACCTCCGGACCGTTTCCACGGATCGATCCTCTCGTGTGTACTAGGCCTTAGATGTGATGGCTGCATTCATTTTCTTTTTTAGGAATTCTTTCTTCTGTTTTTATGCAGTGATCTGCACAGCAAGTCTGTTGTTTTTCAAAAACACAAGCTGATAGAATGTATCAGTTTACATCAGGGGTCTCCAACCCCGGGGCCGCGGACTGGTGCCAGTCGGCGGCCTGTTGATGACCGGGCCGTACGGCAGGAGATGAGCGGCAACCACGGTCCGCACAGGGCCATCACAGACCTCGGTTGCCGCTCACCTCCTGCTGTGTGGCCATGCCTGGGTGTCCTCTCCTCGCTCTTCTGCGGTTTACTACCACTTTAAGGTATTAACTATGGCAGTGGAAAAAATCACATTTATGGTCACAGCATACATTTTCATTTTATAACATCAGCATTATAATAAAAATACAAACAATATTTTATCTTTGACAATCCAATATAAGCCCACTTGAAAATCTCCTTTCATGTTGTGAGTTTTGCCTGTCTGCTGGTCCTCTCTTACTACAACTTCCTTTATTCCCTTTGTTCTTTGCAGCTTTTCTTCCACTGGTTGTTTTTAATCCCTTAGGCCCCATACACACGAGAGAATATATCCGCGGATACGGTCCAGCGGACCGTTTCCACGGATAAATCCTCTCAAAGATTTCCGCAGATTTCTATGCGATGGAGTGTACACACCATCGCATTGAAATCCGTGCGGAAATCCTCTGGCGATGACGTGTCGCGCCGTCGCCGCGATTATGACGTGGCGACGGCGCGACGCTGTCATATAAGGAATTCCACGCATGCGTCAAATCATTACGACGCGTGCGGGGAATCCCTTTGGACGGATGGATCCGGTAAGTCTGTACAGACGAGCGGATCCATCCGTTGGAATGGATTCCAGCAGATGGATTTGTTGTGCATGTCAGCAAATATCCGATCTGCTGGAATCCATCCCAGAGGAGATTTCTCCGCGGAAACAGATCCGCTGGCGTGTACACACCATAGGATCTATCCGCAGAAACCCATTTGCTGGGATTTATCTGCGGATGGATTCTATCGTGTGTATGGGGCCTAAGGACTATATATCCCATGGTACCTTGCTACTTGCAATCAGCAATTCCCGTACTGACTCTGCCTCCTGAAACTCCTCCTCTTAGCACCTCTGTAGTTCAGAAGGCAGATGTTTCGTCAGATTAGGCGAAACGTCAGATTTCGTAACGGAAGTGATGTTCCGTCACGGCCACCTTGGTACACCCCGAACTCGGCCACACTAATAGTCAGATTCACAAAGAGTTACGCCGGCATATCGGTAGATACGCCGTCGTAATTTGGTTTCTAAGCCGTCATATGTTTAAGTGTATGCTCAAACTGAGATACACTTAATCCTCGTCGTATCTTAGGGTGCAATATTTCCTCTGGCCGCTAGGTGCCTTTCTGTTGAGTTCGCCGTAGAATATGCAAATTAATAAATACGCCGATTCACAAACGTACGCTTGCCCGTTGCAGTAAAGATACGCCGTTTACGTAAGGCGTTTTCAGGCGTAAAGTTAGTCGAACAAATGCTATGAATGCTATGAATAAGCACTGTATGAGAGTGTGAAATGCGTTAGCCCTTTTTCCAGATTTTTTGCTGTGACATCCATGTTGTGACCAGTTTTTATTAAAAGGAACAAATTTTTATTTTTGGAGTGCCTACCGTCCCGGTTCTTTCTTATACATTTTAGTCGAACAAATAGATGGCCTAGTCAATGTTAAGTATGGCCGTCGAAATTTAAAATGTTTACGTTGTTTGCGTAAGTCGTCCATGAATGGGGCTGGACATAATTTACGTTCACGTCGAAACCAATACGTCCTTACGGCGTACTTTGGAGCAATGCACACTGGGATATGTACACGGACGGCGCATGCGCCGTTCGTAAAAACGCCAATCACGTCAGGTCACGAGTAATTTACATAAAACACGCCCCCCCATCCTCATTTGAATTAGGCGCACTTACGCCGGCCTATTGACGCTACGCCGCCATAACTTAGGAGGCAAGTGCTTTGTGAATACAGCACTTGCCTCACTTACTTACGGCGGCGTAGCGTATATGCGATACGCTACGCCGCCTCAAAAGTATGCCGCCCTACCAGAATCTGGCTATAAGCCTACAATCTGAAGTCACCAAGCAGACATCTTGTTACACCACCGAAGTCTTGCATTTCACACTTATTTTTACCACTAAACTGAGCTTTTATATCGTGAAATACAATATTTAGAACTCTGTGACACAGTTTTGAAGTTGATTTTTGAAAGCAGCGGCAAGCCTGCTGGTCTCACACATCTGACAAAACACCACTGCTTTTGAAATTCAACATCAAAACAATGTCACAGACTTCTAAATCCTGTATTTGACGATATAAACTCAGTTTAGTGGTAAAACTAAGTGTGAAATGCAAGACTTTCGGTGGGTGTAACAAGATGTCCACTTGGCGACTTCAGACTGTAGGCTTAGTGCGGCAAAGTGCAAGTGTATCAAGATGGCCGCGAGGGAACGTCACTTCCATTACAAGTTTTGACGGGTCGCCTAATCTGACAGAACATGGGCTCTGTGAAATGTGTGACACAGCAGTGCTGATTAAAAGGACACAGTGAATACGTGTCACAGAATTTAAAAAAAATGTATATGTGAGGATCATCACAAAGTAAGTTTACACATTTTAAGATCATTCAGATTAATAGTGAGCAAGAAATATTTGAAATACAATGTGGAAATAAATATAGGATTTTATGTTTTGCCCATAGATACATTCTAATGTACTTATTTGATAAATATGAAAAATGATTTATTTCTCTTTAGGTAGAGTGGTCTTTTTTAGAACAAAATATGATAACTGAAAGCAGGGAGATTGGATTTTTCATTGAAATGGCTACAGTAAAATTAACTTTGATTGTTATGTGATTTTACATTAGGTACTGTATATCATCATTGTGCTTGCACCTACTAAATAATACTGTGGGAGGCCTTAAAGTGTTAGTAAACCCACAACAGTAAAATCAGTCTGTATATGCAGTAATGCATGCTTGTTATACTCGCCGTGGAACCTAAGGGGTTAATCCTCTGCATTGTGTAAAAATGCTGTTTGATCCTGTCTTCTCTGATCCTCCCCTTCTTCCACAGTCCTGCAGACAAGCTGCACATGCTCAGTTTGCCCGAGAGGTTTTTTTTTTCTTGTAAGAATGCATGTGATCAGCACAGGGCCAATCAGCACTGTCCAGACAGAGGGCCAGGGATCCTGCAGCCTCATATGACAATCAGGGGTGAATGAAATCTTCTCCTACAAGCTTTAACCAGACAATGATAGAGGTCAAGAGACTGCTCTAACTGCTGATGAGAAAAGATATTTAACACTTTACATTTACTAAAATAATTGCTGTGGGAGAACACATAAATAGTTAATGCAGGGTCCTGGGTTTAGTAATACTTTAACCACTTACCCCCCGGACCATATTGCTGCCCAAAGACCAGAGTACTTTTTGCGATTCGGGACTGCGTCGCTTTAACAGACAATTGCGCGGTCGTGCGACGTGGCTCCCAAACAAAATTGGCGTCCTTTTTTTCCCACAAATAGAGCTTTCTTTTGGTGGTATTTGATCACCTCTGCGTTTTTTATTTTTTGCGCTATAAACAAAAATAGAACGACAATTTTGAAAAAAATGAATATTTTTTACTTTTTGCTGTAATAAATATCCCCCAAAAATATATAAAAAAACATTTTTTTTCCTCAGTTTAGGCCGATACGTATTCTTCTACATATTTTTCGTAAAAAAAAATCGCAATAAGCGTTTATTGATTGGTTTGCGCAAAAGTTATAGCGTTTACAAAATAGGGGGTATTTTTATGGCATTTTTATTAATATTTTTTTTACTAGTAATGGCGGCGATCAGCGATTTTTTTTTCGGTATTGCGACATTATGGCGGACACTTCGGACATTTTTGACACATTTTTGGGACCATTGGCATTTTTATAGCGATCAGTGCTATAAAAATGCATTAGATTACTATAAAAATGCCACTGGCAGTGAAGGGGTTAACACTAGGGGGCGAGGAAGGGGTTAAGTATGCCTGGGTGTGTTCTTACTGTGGGGGGGGGGGTGGCCTCACTAGGGGAAACACTGATCCTCGGTTCATACATTGTATGAACCGAAGAAAAGCATTTCCCCTGCTGACAGGAACGAGAGCTGTGTGTTTACACACACAGCTCCCGTTCCCCGCTCTGTACCGAGCGATCGCGTGTGCCCGGCGGCGATCGCGCCCGCCGGGCACACGCACGGGAGTCGGGGGCGAGCGGGGGGCGCGCGCGCGCGCCTCCGGCGGCGCGCGTGCGCCCCCTAGTGGCGGCTAAAAGGTAGGACGTCATAATACGTGATCTCGCCTAGGAGAGCCACCTTGTGGACGTATTATGACGGTGCGGCGACGGCAAGTAGTTAAAGAACACCTGTATTTTATATGGGCCCACTCTTTCCATTCAGCTGCTCCATTCATAGAAACCATACTACAGCTTCTATGAATGAAAGATCTATGAATGGACAGGGGCAAAGCTATCAATCATCCACCCATCTTCCATTCATAGATCCTGCTCCATTCATTGAAGCTGTAGTACGGCTTCTATGAAACAAGCGTGTCGGCATCCTATGGGGTAAATGACCGCGATACAGGCCCAGACTGGGACAAAAAATAGGACGGGCATTTTGGATTGAGCAGCCTGTGACATGTTAACCGGCCATTTCCCCACTCTCCACTCGGACGGAACCCAGCAGAGGTGTGTGAGGGGGGTGGGGGTGAGGGGGGACCAGGAAAGAGCATGGGGGGGTGGAGAGCACAGTGAGGCAGAGAACACAGGGAGGAAAAGGAGAGCACAGGGGGGCAGTGGAGAGTATGGGGGAGGTGGAGAGCACAGGGGGGTGGTGGATATGGGAGGATGTGGAGAGCACGGGGGGAGGAAGAGAGCACAGAGGGATGTGGAGAGCATGGGGGGTGGCGGAGAGCATGGGGGGATGTGGAAAACATGGGGGGAGGAGGAGAGCATGAGGGGAGGAGAAGAGCACAGGGGGGTGGCAGAGAGCATGGGGGATGTGGAGAGCACAGGGGGGCTGGAGAGCATTGGGGGAGGTGGAGAGCACAGGGGTGACAGAGAGCATAGGGGGTGTCGTAGAGCACAGGAGGGTGTCAGAGAGCACAGGTGGGGAAGTGGAGAGCACAGGGGGGGAAGTAGAGAGCACAGGGGGGTGGCGGAGAGCACGGGGGGAGGAGGAGAGCACGGGGGAGGAGGAGAGCACGGGGGGAGGAGGAGAGCACAGGGGGGGGGGGGGGGGAGAGCATGGGGGGAGGAGGAGAGCACTGGGTGGGCAGCAGAGAGCAGGATAGGAGGAGCAGTGGGGGCGGCTACATATAGAACAATCATTCTCTCCATCTTCTTCCTGCAGGTCTCGGAATGCCTGCTTCTACTCTAACTCCCGCAGGAGGAAGATGGAGAGAATGATTGTTCTATACGAATTATGCAGCCGTCCCCACTGCTCCTCCCATCCAGGTTACAGGGGGGGGGGGGCTGTACTCACGGTTTCTTTCATTTGGCGGCTCCAATGTGTTTGCTGTAGCTCCTCCCCCTTTCTTAGTCACACCCCCGGCACCGACGGCTGACCTATATGGGCGGCCGTAGGTGTCTCATCTAGCTCCTACTTCTTCACGTTTTCGTCCTGCCGGCGCCGATGGCTGAGCTTAGCTGACAGCCGGGTGGCCGCGGGGAGGCTAGCAGAGCGGCACAGGCCTAAAGGCTTTTGGCCCCTGCGAGAACTTGCGCCCTGGGGGCCCTAGTGGCCTCGGCCCACCGGGCAAGTGCCCCGGTTTGCTCTATGGCCAATCCGGGCCTGCCGCGATATATCAAGATGCCACTCAACTCAACTCATGAATGGAGGAGCTGGGCAGAAAAGGCAGGCATAGTCAGGCTCTCTTGATGAAAGGCTGTGTTAGTTGTAATAACCACTGCCGCACGGGAAGATTACGGCAGCGAAGGTGGGTGAAAAGATGGAGGAGCATTTTACTGATAAAAGAGGAATCAGCACAAGGGACACATTCTAATGTCCTTTGTGCTGCATTTTCTGTTTCCAATTTTGGCTGCACTTAGGCTTTAATTTCTGTGGCTGAATGAAGCAGAAGGGGGGGGGGGGGGGAAAGGACCAATTAAAGCTAATCATGCTTTGCTTTGAATTGGAAAAGAAAATATGTGCTTTGCTTTACTACTGAACACATTACCAGAAATATTTCACACAGTGGTATAATTATGCATGTGTAACTAAATAAAATATGCACCCTGCATATATTATTCCAGTGCTTGCATACATTTCAGAGGAGCTAACAGTGCAGATTCCAAATAAGCATTATCAACAAGAATCTGGAAGCTGGCTCCTTTGAATTGTATCTGTGCCTCTGCAAGCAGGTTAGAATAAAATAGAAGGTAAAGTGTATGTGTGGTCAAATCAGAACTATATATATAGTAGTCTGCCCACACATGCACATTGTCCTGTTATTTCTCTACAGAACACCATTAGAAGTTAAAGATATCTTGTGATCCTGTTAGAAATACTGGCAGTACCTAACTTCCATTTGTGGACTATTAACACTGGCCCTGCTGAAAAGGTAAGTAATGTGGTCAGCATTGTATGCAAAGCCCATGACTTGACTACTAGACATGTGGTGACATCAGGGGTGTATTTTGGTTTTGTGCTGCCCTAGGCCTGACTAAACTCGTGCACCCCCTAATTTAAATACGACCCACCCCTTCCTGTCAAGGCCACACCCCTTGCATTTTAAGACAAGTAGGGACACTAGTTCTGATGGCCTGGGGGAGGGCAATGGATTCCCTTAATTTGCATAGATTTCCTCTCACTTCTTGTTTGGCTATGGGACAGGAAGTGAAGGGAAATCTCTACAATGGGACAGGGATGGTAAAACATTATAAGCGACGCCCCCCCCCCCCCACAGTTGCAGAAAGCCAACTGCCCACATACTGGAAGCAGTGCGGCCGATTCATGGGGGCGCTAAACTAACTTGCCCAACAGTGTAGCGCAAGCCGGCGGGGACGCTGTCCGTGCGGCCCCCCTGCAAAGTGCTGCCCTAGGCCTGGGCCTTGTTGGCCTAGGCCAGTGTTTCTCAATTCCAGTCCTCAGGCCCCCCCAACAGGTCAGGTTTTCAGGATTTCCATTATTTTGCACAGGTGATTTGATCAGTTTCACTGCCTTAGTAATCACCACAGCCTTTTCATCTGAGGGAAAACCTGACCTGTTGGGGGGGCCTGAGGACTGGAATTGAGAAACACTGGCCTAGGCCAACATACAGCATTGGGTGACACTACCCAAGTTGGTACAGTACCCTCTGCTTATCTATATAACTCCAGTGCTCATGGAAGTGTGAGGCTGGGTTCACACTACGGCTCACAGCAGGGCTCCGGTGCATCCCTGTTCACCATTTCAGGTCTGATTTTGGTCTGAACTTTTGACTGAATTCGGACCTTAAACAGACCAAAAGACACACAGGACTCCTGTGCAATTTTCACCGGAGCCGCTCTGGAGTTGTGTGAAGCGGCTCCATTGAGAGGTCATACTAGATCATTATGATATACTAACCCTAGAAAGATTCTGTTGCAGTGGTCCCCATACACCGCTGTGACGGGAAACATGTCTCCGGGAATGTTACTTCCCGGTTGGCGGGCTCCGGCGCTGTGATTGGTCGAAGCCACGATGACGTCACTCCCGTGCATGTGCGTAGGAGCCGCCGGTCACGGCACAGCAGTTGAAGAAACGGCACGTACTAGTCGTTTCTTCAGTGCGTATGTGCTGATGATGTCGGCACATGGGTTTATGGGTCTAAACTGTGCAAGTTTAGGAGAAATTCACAGTACCTACAGTTAAGCCTTGTTATAGGCTTACCTGTAGACAAAAGTGGTTGTAAAGGGTTTACACTTTGGATGCAAATGAGGAGCACTGGAAAGCAGATATGGCATTTGTATTGGTATGCAAGGTAACATGCTGCATGTGAAAACTGTTAAAAAGAGTTTGTATCTACTTTAAAGCTATATACATGTGTGGGTGAGTGCAGCGTGGAGTGGTGGCAATAAATACTTAGGGCCAGATCCTCAAAAGGGATACGCCGGCGTATCTACTGATACGCCGTCGTATCCCTGTTTCTATCTTTGGAACTGATCCACAGAATCAGTTTCCAAAAGATAGGCAGAAGATCCGACATGTGTAAGGGACTTACACTGCTGGATCTTAGGATGCAGTACCGCATCCGCCGCTGGGGGCATTTCGAGTCGAAATGCCGCTTCGCGTATGCAAATGAGCACTTACGGAGATCCACGAAACGGTTTAGCTTCGTGAAATCTCCGTAAATACTTACGTTGCAATCGTAAAATTAGGGCTGCTTTTACAAAGTGTAAACTGTTTACACCTTGTAAAAGTAGACCCTTCTTACCCGCGACGCTGTTATTTTTATTTTTTTTTCCCACGCAACTTTTTTTACCTGGCGCGATTCTCAAAACTCGGCGTAACGTAAAACCGCGCTATGCACGTCGGGAAAATGACGTCGTGAGCATGCGCAGTACGTCTGGCGCGGGAGCGCGCCTAATTTAAATGGGACTCGCCCCATGAAAATAGGAACGCCTTGCGCCGGACGGATTTAAGTTACACAGCCGAAAATTTCTAGGTAAGTGCTTTGTGGATCGGGCACTTAGGTAGAAATTTTGCGGCAGTGTAACTTAAATCAGAATAGTTAAGTTACGGCGGCTCTTTGTGGATCTGGCCCTTAGAGCCAGGTTGCAAAAAACAGAACTGTATTGAAACTGAAGTTCAGTAATCAATGTATTGGGTGGGCTCCTGCGCTGTATGGGATAAAAGTGAAGGGGAGTGGGCCAGAGAAAAGGACAGTGGGGTAAGTGGGCGTGGATACTGCAGCAAACACCAAGGGTGTTGTCCTCTCAAGACAAAAGAATTGATACTGTGTAGATGTGGAAGTGTCTGCGCTGTAAAAAAACCGAACTACAAGGGGGACATAAAAGTAAAAAAGGGGGGGGGTGGGGTGACAAAAAATCCGTGGACAGTGGGCCGTGAGATAATAAGTATATTGACACGGTGGGGGTAACCCACAATAAAACGTGAAATAAGTGTGGTCTAGCCTAAACAGTGTATCTAAAACACGTATAAGGAATCTTCAAATTATCAATGATAAGTGAACAGTTCGAACAAAAAACTTCCCAAGCAATTAGTAGAAATAAACAAATATCCGATTTGGTAAAACTTGAAAAAAAGAGAAGTCTTATGGACAGTATTGAAGTGCAGTCCAACAAACAGACAAGTAAAGTGACTAATAAATAGATAAGTGAAAAAATATATCACACTCAAGTGAATGGAGGTGCGTGCTTGGGTAGGTCCACACAACGTGTACCCTTCACCAATAGTGAATCAGAAGGCTTACCTCTCTGTTCACATACAAACCCTGAGACAATCACTGTACCAGCAGGCTGTTGACTGGATATCTGCTTGTCTCGATCGTGGTGCATATATATAAAGACAATGGTGTGAAAGTTGTAACTTTGTCTTCTTACAGGCAATAAGTAGACATAGTGCCCAAAATAAGCAGTGGCTGATTGTCCACTTACACAACTTACAGGAGTGTATGAGGAGCGTGTGCCTATCTCCACGAGCGCCGAGCTCGTATCCCAATCTTCTTCCAGCTGTCAGTTTCTCTTTAGCAGCATATGAGCCGTCCGCTCATAATAAAGTGTATGGGCGGGGATGGAAGAAGAGAGGGGGGGCACATCGCATAAACCATGCAGCAAATAAATTTAATAAAACAAACAAGTAGGTAAAAGACTCACATGGGGCAGTCTCAGGGCGGTCCCGTAGCAACGAACGCCGCGCTCGTCCACCGTCCGTCAGATGCTGCTCCTACTGTGTACTCTGTGTTCCCGACGCGTATTCGTCACATCACGTGACTTCATCAGGGGATGGTGAAATAGAGTACTAGGTCCTGTTTAAATAACGTCTCACTAATTGGGCATAGCAGCGGCCATTTTGTTGAAGTCCACGCCATATATTGGCGAATCCCACGCCGGCGCCATTTTGCCTGAGTCTCCTTACTTGTGTTAAACTCCGCTGGGTAAACGAGCGGAACGGAGGGGGAGCGATCAGGGGGGGCTGGGTCGGACTGGGCAGCAGCTGGCTTATGCTTTGAGCAAGTATCCACAGGGGAAAGGATTTATTTAAAAAACCATTCGGTTAAATTACAGTAAAACAAGGAAAATTTAATATAAAAAAGAGAGATTATTATTATACTTCACTGGGGAAAGTAATTATAATAATGTGCATAATCCGGACCTGTTGGACATGAAAGTCTAATAAGACATCCATAGGGGCGGTCGGGTTGAAGGCACACATATGGGCAAATGGTGAGCTATCACACACTATAATGCAGAGTTCTGCCCTAACTCAAAGCCGATGTGCACTGCATTACTGGCAGCGCGGTAGCAGGCAGGCTATGAAGAAAATATTAAAAATAAAGATAAAATTTTAAAAATATAGAAACAAATAAGTTTTAAAATGAAAGGGTGATGTATATTGAGAACCATATATAGGGGACTAGGCAATGAGAGCCTAATAAGGGAATGTTGAAGTGGTAGAGAAAGTCGGGGTATCTAGGCCCAAGGTGTATTACACCAGGTGTGGAAGGGGCTGATATTTTATGGTGACCGAAATAGAGCAGCACCTGACGCACAGCAGGTATAGATGGGATAGATAAAGGCACGGGGGTCTCAAACATATAATGCTCTACACAACATATACAGGATAGTATAAGAGAATACAAAGGGTCTAAAAATCACTTAGGAAGCAGTTTAGATCGAACTCAATGTTAAGACCTCTAGGTGTGAAAGTGTCCATATTGTAGATGTATTTCGATTCTAGTTGGCTGAGTGCCCTAACCTTATGGCCCCCCCGCCATGGTCTAGAATACGGGACTATCCCCCAGAATTTCAAATGTGTGGGGTCTTTATGGTGGACTTTGGCAAAGTGGCGAGAAACACTGTGATTAGCGAACCCCTTTTCTATATTTTTCACATGTTCTTTGATACGTATCCGTAAGAGTCTCTTTGTGCGGCCTACATATTGTAGTCCGCAGCTGCATTCGAGTGCATACACTGCTCCTTCTGTGTTGCAGCCAATGAAGTCCCTTATTTCGTACTCGGTGCTGTTGCTATTAGACTTGAAGGTAGACACCTTTTTATTCGGACGTTTAGTATGTGTGCAAGCATAGCATCTCTTGCAAGGGAAAAAACCTTTTCCGGTGAAAAATGTGAACTGTTTCTTTGGAGGGTTAATAACGCTCTTCACTAGTTGGTCCCTCAATGTGGGGGCTCTCTTGTATGTAAATCTTGGTTTATCAGGTAATACGTCTCGCAGATCTTTATCACCTTTAAGGATATGCCAGTGTCTTTGGATAACTTTTTCAATTTTCTTATGTTGTATATTATAGTCCAATACAATAGGTACTAAATCTTGTCTGCTTGTTGCGATTTTGCTTTCCAGAAGTTTTTCTCTGGGTATTTTAGATACCTCTTCTATCTTTTGCTGAATGTATATATTGTCGTACCCCTTCTGCACAAATCTATCACCCAACTGTTTTGCTTGTTCCTGAAAAACATCCTGCTTAGTACAATTGCGTCGTAGGCGCATTAGTTGCCCTTTCGGTATATTAAAAAGCCAAGTAATGTATAACAAGCATGGCGGGAGGATAACCAACCGGGTGCACTCACAAGTTGTTATGCGAAGAGTAATAGCTTTCGGTTTCGGGTGTGCCAACAGTATCTGTCTTGAAGGGCGGAGTGCAGCCTGGCTGGTTCACACCCAAGTAAGAAGGCTTCCAGGAAGGATGGGGTGACCCTGCACTTTCCCTACTCGCCTGGAACCTCTCCTTGAGGCTAAGCACTGTCCCTGAAAGACAGGTGACCTATCCCTACTCTATCAACGTGCAGAATGCGCACCAATCTCGGGAGCCAGGGTCTTAAATAGACTCTGCCTAACCCAAGATGGCAGCCAAAATCACATGGGATGTCAGTATCCAAGTGAATGCTGCCTCCCTGTGACTAAGCAGATCATACTAGAGCGAGACTCCTCTTGACATCCTCCTTCACTTGCATTGCTGCTACGGATGAGCGCCACCTGCAGTGGAGAAAATACTGCAACTGCCTATACACATGCTAGGGTTATATAACTAATCAGTCTTCAAGCGTACACAGTAATGTAAAGGGTAATATATAAAGTGCACTAACCAATAGAAACCTATCTTGTTTAGCATTTTTACAGATGAGCTGTATCTGTGCAGCTGTATAATACCGCGTACACACGATCAGTCCATCCGATGAGAACGGACCGATGGACCGTTTTCATCGGTTAACCGATTAAGCTGACTGATGGTCCGTCGCGCCTACACACCATCGGTTAAAAAACTGATCGCGTTAGAACGCGGTGACGTAAAACACAACAACGTGCTGAAAAAAACGAAGTTCAATGCTTCCAAGCATGCTTCGACTTGATTCTGAGCATGCGTGGATTTTTAACCAATGGTTGTGCCTACTAACGTTCGTTTTTTTCCCATCGGTTAGGAATCCATCGGTTAAATTTAAAGCAAGTTGGCTTTTTTTTAACTGATGGTTAAATAATCTATGGGGCCCACACGATCGGTTTTGACCGATGAAAACGGTCCATCAGACCGTTGTCCTCTGTTTAACCTATCGTGTGTACGAGGCCTTACTGTATCACAACTGATATATATTTGGTTGCAGTGGGTTACTACTATTTATAGTACTTTACAGACAATTTTTGGGAGATCCTCTCATCCCTCTTAAACAAAATGTTTGGAGGATCTAACGGTCACTTTTTGTTTAATAGGCAAGTGTCATATATTTTAATCTAATTACAGATTCTTTGTTTTCCTAATAATTTAGTCACAGAATTTGGAGTTTTTCAATCATCAGTCATGGAAACTCCTACAACAAACACTACGCTCACCTACGACAGCATGGAAAATACACAGTTACCCCATTCCACAGAAACTGATAAAGACTATAGAGGAATGTTCTCTGACAAAATGCATGAAAGAGGCTTAAAACTGCAACAAAAAACATTGGAGAATATAAAAAAACAAAGAGAACAAGAGAAGAAAATTGAAGAAAGTTCTCCTGCTGATGAATTGGCAAAGGAATGGTTCAGCCAAGACAAATTAACTGTGGGCACCCGAGCTTATCTGCTTGACAGTATAATGCCCTCTGTTGTTCACGGGGTTGAGGCCATGCTCCAAGAGGTCGACAAAAAAAAAGTTCTTGAAGAGGACTCGGTAAAATTTGATCCAGTTAATTATCTTGGAGAATACCTTATGAGACACAATCCTGGGTTTTTTCCCGGCTCTGAAAAATCTGCTTATGTTCGCGGACTTGAACAAGTAGTTGCTGATCTGAAAAATAACGTTTTTGACTTAGAATTCAACAGGTAAGCTAAAATGTAGTAAATAGCATTGACTGTTCAAGGTCCTTGTAGTAGAAGCTGATTAAGTATTCCTTTGAGGTTCATTGTTGTTCTCTTATTGTATGTACATTCTTTCTTACCATGGTGGTACCTTGTGGTTTGCAATGGTGGTTTGTCACAAATATGTGAGGTACCTAAAATGTGTTATTTATGGAAATTGGTGTCCCATGTGATTGGTGTCCTCAGCACCACTGCAATTACTTGCTATTAAATTACTACCAACAATGTACTGAGTTCAATACTATTTACACATTAGCAGTGGAAGACAATACCCTTCTCCATGCTAACCATCTGGCCCTCATGTAGTTCCACTTGTTTGTGTTTGATGGGTCTCTTTCTCCTTTTATTACTGATATAAAATTAATGGGCATGAGACAACAAGAGATAACATACATATATATATAAAATACTCAGATATTCAAACCAAAATTCTTAAATCGCCCTACCTACAAACAGCACCGCTCAGCACTTCAGGAGACCAATGAGGTGTAAGGCCGGGTACACACGGACAAACATGTATGGTGAAAGCGGTCCGTCGGACCGTTTCCACCATACATGTCTGCCAGAGGGCTTCTGTACGATGGTTGTACACACCATCGTACAGAAGTCCGCGCGTAAACAATACGCGGGGCGTGTCCGCGGTGTCGCCGCGTCGATGACGCGGTGTCGCCGCGACAATGACGCGGCGACGTGGGCGGCCCGCCTTTAAAATGCTTCCACGCATGCGTCGAAGTCATTCGACGCATGCGAGGGACGGCGGGCGCCTGGACATGTACGGTAGGTCTGTACTGACGACCGTACATGTCCGAGCGGGCTGAATTCCAGCGGACTGTTTTAAAACAAGTCCAGGAATATTTGTCTGCTGGGAAAAGGCCCGGCGGGCAAATGTTTGCTGGAATTCGGCCCGCTCGCGCCCACACACGACCAAACATGTCTGCTGAAACTGGCCTGCGGGCCAGTTTCAGCAGACATGTTTGCTCGTGAGTATGGGGCCTGAGAGTAAGAAATATAATACCTAAAAAATCATATACAATACTAGATTGTAAAATGATAAAATAACAGCTACTTAAAAAGATAAAACATATAAATAAAACAATATTAAAAACACTCAAATGAAAAGAGTCCTCAGTAATACTGTAGCAGCGCTTTCGTCAAGTTCTGAATATTCACGTAACTTCCATATATTACTGCTACAGTATTACTGAGGACTCTATTCATTTGAGTGTTTTTAATATTGTTTTATTTATATAAAATACTCGCTTAATATATCATTCAAATAATAAAATTGCCTATTGATGATGCCACACGTAATATGGTTTAAGCCTCGTACACACACGATCAGTGTTCCCGACGATGCCTTGTACACACGATCTGGCTTTTGCTCAGCCAAAGCTGCCCAAAAACTGCCCAAAAAACGCCGAACAAAAAAGAGAACCAGTTCTCTTTTTTCCCGCTGGTAAATCCGACTTTTGTCCTATGGGAATTCCTGCCAAAGCTCCATTGCATTTTTCCTGTCGGGAAAACCGCCCGTGTGTAGGGGAAATACTGAACCGAGCAGGTATACAGTAATCAGTGGCTATAGAAATGTCAATGGTCCCAAAAAAGTGTCAATAGTGTCAAATCTTTACGCCGCAATGTCGCAGTTCCGCTAAATATCAGATCACCACCATTACTAGTGTAGCGCTACCCCCGAAGGAGCCGCTGATTTGTTATTGGGATCGGCATATTGAGTTACCTTAATGTGGCGTATGGGTGCAGTTGGAGAACAAAGCAGTGAGCTGAGGTCCAGACAGTGAATAAAGGGTTTTCCAATGCTTTATTTCCTGGCCAACTCGGCCAACATCAACTTCAAATGGGAAGAAAAGGTTGATGAGGAGAAAAGGGAGAACCTTGCGATATCAGGCCTGGATATGAACTGAGCAGTCCTGCTCTCAGTAGTATCGAATGATCATTCGTCGCCACTCTTTCTAAGTGGGTGAAGTGCCCCCGGACAGACCCCTCTCACAAGCCTGGCAGCCGAGGTGTCACTTTGGATTTTCTGGGAGGAACAGATCTCTTTCACAGACCTGGCTCTAGGGCCTCTGCCACAGGCCAATTACTTTAGGAGAGCTAAATGGATAAATGGAGCGAATCCTCCCAGTAGGTTTTAGCATAGGTCACCAGATGACAGCAGAGCGTACCTGTCAGCATTCCGGTCACCAGATCCCCGATTGGTTCGTTCAAGCCCTGTTGGACAACCTGCCTCCGGGTTCCCCTCAAGCCGACCCCCCAATCGAACGGCACCCAGCCTGGGATCCTCTCAATAGAACCGGGGACCCAGTAAGTCACTGGAGTCCCCTTTTACCTCCGGATGAGGTTTTGTATAGCCTGCAATTCTGGCCCGGTGGGCCGCGCTGGCGGGGTCCATGGATGCGCGCACCCTGAAGGTGGATGCCGCACCTGGAACCGGGACCCCGCGAAACTTGCTTAGCACATGACACCTGTCACAGATATATCCTCCGCCAGCATGCCCCGCAAGGGAAAAACTCCTCTAATTGGCTGCTGGGGAAAACTTACTCTGCCAGAACCCCTCTGGCGCCAACTGCTGGCCAGGGATGGTACAGCATCCCTGAAGCATAGACTGACCCAGTGGATTTTTCTGGAATGACAGAAGTCCCAATTTAGCAAATTGTGAATAGGAGCAAAATAACTCTCCCATTCCCCACTAACTTTAGCGTAGTGTCCATACTGAAAGTAAGGGGGCGCTACACTAGTAAAAATAAAATAAATAATAAAAATGCCATAAATATATCCCCTATTTTGTAGACTCTATGGCCCGGATTCACAGAGAGCGGCGCATATTTCTGCCGGCGTAGCGCATCTCATATGCGCTATGCCGACGTAACACAGAGAGGCAAGCACAGTATTCACAAAGCACTTGCGCCCAACGTTGCGCCGGCGTAACGTAAAATCGTAGGCGTAAGCCAGCCTAATTCAAAGTAGGTGGAAGTGGGCGTGATCCATTTAAATGAACTGTGACCCCATGCAAATGATGGGCCGAACGAACGGCGCATGCGCCGTCCCGTGAACGCATCCCAGTCCGCATGCTTAGAATCACGTCGGAAATACACCCTAAGATACGTCGAATCACTGCCTACGACGTGAACGTAACCTACGCCCAGCCCTATTCACCTTCTACTACGTAAACAACGTAAAATACGACGGCTGTTCCCTGGTCCATACCTTAACATGACTTACACCTGCTTTATGAGGCTTAACTTTACGCCGGACGCAAGCCTTACGTAAACCGCGTATATTAATGCGCCGGGCGCAAGTACGTTCGTGAATCGGCGTATCACTCATTTGCATATTCGAATCGTAAATCAATGGGAGCGCCCCTTGCGGCCAGCGTAAATATGCGCCCACGATACGACGGTGTAGGAAACTTACGTCGGACGTAGGAAGCCTATTTTCAGGCATATCTAGTTCTATGGGCACGGCGCATAGATACGACGGCGCACATTGACCCTTAGGCCTCTTTCACACAGAGCGGACCGTTTTTGTGTCCGCTCCGTGTGTGTTCGTCGGCTCAGCTGGGATCATCCGTAATCCCCGCTGAGCTGTGGCCTTACGCAGCGTATCTCGAGATACGTCGGCGTAAGTGCTACGTGAATCCAGGCCTATAACTTTTGTGCAAACCAATCAATATACGCTTATTCCGATTTTTGTGACCAAAAATATGTAGAAGAATACATATTGGCCTAAACTGATGAATTATTATTTTTATTTTTTTTAATCTGAGGGATATTTAGTATAGCAAAAAGTAAAAAATATTGTGCTCTATTTTTGTTTATAGCGCAAAAAAATAAAATCCACAGAGATGATCAAATACCACCAAAAGAAAGCTCTATTTGTGGGAAAGAGGGACATATATTTTATTTGGGTACAGTGGCAGTTAAAGTAACTCAGTACTGTATTGTAAAAAATGGCCTGGTCATGAAGCTGGATAAACCTTCCAGAGTTGAAGTGGTTAATACTCAGTAAAAAGTAATGTAGTAATGTATGGTATCCACAGTTAACAAATGCCAGTCAAAATGCTCAATTATTATCCAGTGAGATATGTGATTATGTGGTAGATATTTTATACACAATATACGTTATGCATGACACACTTTTTGATGGCAGGCTAGGACAGCTGAAAGAAGAGCTGAAGGAAAACCAAGAGAACAGGGGACAGGTGGAAAGTATCCACAGCCAGGTAATGCAGAAGAGAAAGGAGGCTTTGTCCCTGCAGTTCCAAGAATGGACACTAGATGTCACCGGGAGGATCCCTCTTGCATTGGTAAGTTCAAGAACTGTCATCACTTGTACTAAATTTCTAAGGTGGTCTATCTACAGAGTGTTATGCTGGCCATAAACTATTTGAAAAACCCATTTTCCTGACTGACTCCATGGCAGCCTACGTGTGGGTTAATCCCGCCTCCTCTCCAATGTGATAGGACCCCATACCCATAAAAGTTAACTCACCAATAGACTCAGTGTTCCTTTTTTTTCCTCCTCCATGGATCTAAATCGTTTCTTCAAGGAATGGAAAAGGGCACACTTTAAGCGGTGCAGCTCGGATCCCAGCCATGGGCGGGTGGAGAGCTTCCCAGCACATTTGGTTGTGGCTGTGGCGTGTGCTGAAGACATCTAGGATCGGCTGGCAAGGTCCCTTTTCTCTATATTCCTCCATGGCAGCGGTTTATATTTGCCTCTGTGTTGTTTGTCTATGTTTGTATGGCGGCTGGAGCGCTTCTGCGTTCCAGCACGCCTCTGACTTCCTGATTCCCATCGCTAGTGCCCCGCGCATGCGCCGTATCCACCCTCAGAGCGAGGCTTGGTCGCGCATGCGCAGTCTGTTGGTTCCCGCGGCGGCCGCGCAGGCGCCGTGGGATCGCGATCCACTGCGCAGGCGCGTTCGTGGAGGACGCGTGACGTCACCGGCGGGTGATTTAAAATCAGCTGCTCGCCTGTATTCATTGGGTTTCCCTTCAGGCGAGCAGCTGAGTGTCTGGGTGTCTCCCCTCTGGTTGCCAGGTCAGTGAATGGTTCTTTACTTCTGGCTAACATTGATTTTACCATGCTATGCTATTTTACTTATGTCTGTCTGCATTTATTTAATTATATTCAATTGTTTTATCTAAATGAACTATCTTTTAATTAGTTACACTTATTTATTTATTTATTTGTGTTTTAAAAAAAAAAAAAAAAAAGAGAGAGAAAGCAGTAATTAGCAGAGAATTTCTTCTTAAGGGGACAGCATACTTTTATTTCTTATACTTTTTTATTCGGCACCATAGGTTCCTTGTTGGTTCCGAATTGTCATCCACTATACGCAGGTCCAGAAAAATATGGACCAGTCACCGTCTACAGGCGGCCAGCCCTCACGCACAAGGTATGTGCTGGAAAGGGATCAGGGCTAGGGGTTGCTAGTCACAATCCATGGGTGTTGACTCACTTTCCCTAAATGTTTTTCTAGCCCTTCTAATCCAGAGCCGAATGTCGCAGACCTTGCCAGACCGCAACACTCATCTTCCAAATCGAGATCCAAACATAGATCTCCTTCTACTTCTTCCCACCGGAGGAGAAGCTCACATTCCTCCTCATGACACCGCTCCCACCGCCATGATAGTCGCTCTGATCGCAGAGCCTGCTGGGGATGTGACACTCGTGTCCCGGAGGGCAAGTCATTATGCGACCGATGCTACGCCCATGCGGTCAGGGAAAAAGAGACTGAAGGTCATTGTATCGAGTCTCTGGTGGAACGTGTGGTTCAACGAACTCTAAGAGAGAACATGCCCCACACGCAGATTCAGACCAACACTGACGGGTCTGTTTCTCCAAACTTGGAGATCCTAGAGGATCCAGGTCCTTCCTGGCCTCAAGCCTCCACTCCGGCTTTTCCTGAGGGTGACCTAGAGAGTGATGAAGAAGGCTTAGAATTTGACTTCGCACAGGTGACGCCACTCGTCAAAGCGATTAAGGAGGCTCTCTTATGGGAGGAACAACCTGCTTCTCCAGCCAAGCAGAAAAAATATTTTAAGCGCCTGGGAAAAGAACGCCCTACGTTCCCGTTTCTGTCTGAACTGAAGGGTATCTTTGAAGAGGAATGGAGCAAGGTGGACAAGAAATCTTCCATGGCTAACAAAGCCTCAAGGCTCTATCCCTTCAAACAGGAGGAGGTCAAACATTTGGAGAATGTTCCTCTAGTAGATGCGGCAGTAACGAGACTGGCTAAACATGTCACTTTACCTATTGCTGACTCCGTCTCTTTCAAAGATGGCCTGGACAGAAGAATGGACCAGGACCTCAGAAGAATTTATGGCCTTGCGGGCACAGCGTGCAAACCGGCTCTAGCTTTAGCGGCATTATCAAAGGCCATGGAAGCCTGGACGGAAAATGTTGATTCCTTCCTCAAAGGCGTCTTTGAAGAACTAGCTAAGAACTCAGCTACGGCAGAGCTAAAACTGGCGGTCGCATTCCTGGGTGAAGCCTCCGTTGACTTAATCCGCCTGTTAGCTAGGATTATGCTTTCTTCTGTGACCGCGAAACGGGCCCTCTGGCTACGCCCCTGGGTTGCTGACCCATCATCGAAGCAGAACTGGTGCAAGATTCCCTTCGAAGGGTCAACCCTGTTTGGTAACAAGCTGGATGATGCCATCTCCAAAGCCACGGGGGGCAAGTCGGGTTTCCTTCCTCAGGACAAGCGCCAGACAGGAAGAAAAACACCCCAATTTCGGCGATACAGCCCGGATCGTGCTAGGGAAGCTCGCGCTTACAGACCTGGCGGAAACTACAGAAGGAATTGGAGCAGAGGTAGAGGCTCCTACCGCAAACCTACTCCAACTACTCAAGCGTCAACTGGACGCGACAAAGGGAAATCTTTTTGAGACAACGCCCGCCCAAGCGGATCGTGTTGGAGCTCGTCTACTCCTTTATCGGCACGTCTGGGCGGCCTCAATCAAGGACTTTTGGGTCATCAAGACCGTGACCTCAGGACACACATGGTCCTTTTCCAGTCCTCCCTGTCCAAAGTTCATCTCCACCCTTCTTCCAGGGTCACTGGAACAGAGACAGGTCCTTCTAGATTACATTCACCTCCTGAAAATTCAAGGGGCAGTGGTACACGTCCCAAAAGACGAACAGTTTCTTGGGGTGTACTCCCCTCTCTTCTTAGTACAGAAGAAGAACGGTACCTGGCGTCCAGTCATAGACTTAACATACCTGAACAAATTTATAACACACAAAAAGTTCAAGATGGAAACTTTATCAACCATCCAACAAGCAATACAACCGGGCGACTGGATGATTTCTGTGGACCTAAAAGATGCCTATTTCCACGTCCCAGTAGCAGCAGAGCTGCACAAGTTCCTCAGGTTCTATGTCAACCAGGAACATCTTCAGTTCATATGTCTACCCTTTGGCCTAACAACATCCCCACGGGTCTTCACCAAAGTTCTTTTGGCACTGGTAGCCCTCATCAGGCTGAAGAAGATTCGTTTGTACCATTATCTGGACGATCTCCTGGTCTTGTCCCAAGACAAAACCCTTCTCCTGGCACAGAGAGATCAGGTCATCTCGACCTTGTCCGAATTCGGGTGGCTCCTGAACCTGGCAAAAAGCCACCTAGAGCCAACTCAATGTCTAACCTATCTGGGAGCTCAATTCGACACGGTAAGGAAGACCATCTCCCTACCAGTAGAGAAGATTCCGGTAATTCAGGGGAGGATTTCCCGGGCCTTGAGTACTCGCCACCTAAGAGCTCATCAATGCTTGAAGATCATTGGGACAATGGTATCCACAACACCAATGGTGAAATGGGCGCTTTGGAGGCTACGTCCCTTCCAATCCGGCTTTCTCAGGCAGTGGAAATCAGGGAGCATGAGTCAGCGGATCCACATTTCAACGTCAATGAGAGGCAGCCTCTTCTGGTGGCTTCAACCGAAGAATCTGCTGAATTGTCACTCCATCGCTCCAGTTTCGTGGGTCACAGTGACGACAGATGCCAGTGGCTCCGGTTGGGGGGCCTTATGCGGCACAAGCATGGCGCAAGGCAGGTGGGACGCTCGCCTCCACAATCCAGGCTCGAACACCCTGGAGCTTCGAGCGGCCTGGTGTGCCCTACAGTCCTTTTCACAACTGCTGAAGGGAAAGTCAGTAATTCTAAGGATGGACAACACCACAGCAGTATCATATGTCAAGAGACAAGGCGGGACTCAGAGCTCATCCCTTCTCCAGGAAGTAGAGCCCATTATGAAATGGGCCCAAGTGAACCTGGTCAACCTGACGGCTGTTTTCATTCCAGGCATTCAGAACTCCCAGGCGGATTTCCTGTCACGAACTCAGGTGGACGTCAACGAATGGTCTCTCCACGATCAGTCCTTCCGTTGGATCTTGTCCCTGGGAGTCAATCCCCAAGTGGATCTCTTTGCTTCTCCGAACAATGCCAAATTGGAAAAATTCTACACAAGGGGTTACTACAGCCAGGCAATCGGGACGGATGCCCTAACGGATCGGTGGTGGTTTCAGAGGGCGTACGCCTTTCCCCCGATCCCAATAATTCTGAAATTCCTGAAGAGACTCCTTGCGGAGGAAGCAGAAATTACAATGGTGGCTCCATTCTGGCCGAACAGGCCATGGTTCCCTCTTCTAGTCCATCTGAGTCTTCAGGACCCAATTCTAATACCATGCAGACCAGACCTTCTCTCCCAGGGGACGCTCCTCCATCCCTGTCCGGCTCAAATGAAACTAGCGGTCTGGTTCTTGAAAGGGAAAGGCTAGAATCCCTTGGCTGCGCCTCTCGGGTGATCTCTACCCTTATGAACTCAAGGAAAGGAAGCACAAATAAAGTGTACGGTAGAATATGGTCTAAGTTTGTGGAATTTTCTTTAACCGCGGGCAGTTCCTTCAAGAACCCAGAAATCCAAAACATCCTAAGCTTTCTTCAATCAGGGCTAGACCTACCCCTGTCTGTAAGCTCACTAAGAGTTCAAATCTCAGCACTTTCAGCCTTCTCTGGAATTCCTTGGGCAACCCATCCACTAATCAAACAGTTTTTCCGTGGAGCCTCAAGATTGAGACCTCTGAGGAAGCCAAGATTCCCCAAATGGGATCTCCCGTTAGTACTTGACTTTTTGAATGGACTTAGTATGTCGGGGCCCTCCCCGTCCTCGTTGAAGAACTTTTCAGCCAAAGTAGCCTTTTTGGTAGCCATCACCTCGGCCAAGAGAGTGTCCGAGATCGGTTTTCTGGGTCACAAGGAGCCATTTCTCACCTTTTTTCCAGACAGAGTGGTTCTGATACCTATGCTGGGCTCCAAACCGAAGGTCTCGTTGGTTTTCCATGAGAATCAGGAAGTAGTTCTCCCTACATTTAAAAACCCAGATTCTGATGAGACTCACCCTCTGGATATGGGCAAGATACTCACTGAATATCTTCAAGTTACATCTACATTCAGACGTTCTGATCACCTGTTCATCCTGCATTCAGGCAAGAACAAAGGGAAAAAGGCATCTTCAAGAACAATCGCATCCTGGATCATCCAAACGATACAACAGGCTTATTGTGCAAAGGGCTTGGCTCCTCCGCAGGCGGTAACAGCTCACTCCACGAGAGGGATGGCAGCTTCCTGGGCAGCAGCCCATCATGTGGCGCCAGATGTTATTTGTAGAGCGGCCTCTTGGTCTTCTATAAACACCTTTATGTCCCATTACTGTGTTGAACCTGCAGCACTGTCTTCTGTAAATTTTGGTTTATCAGTCTTGTCGGCTGACGGGACAAATTAAATATATTTCTGTTCAGCATACCCACCCGTGTGTTTGGCTAGTTATTTCCCACACGTAGGCTGCCATGGAGTCAGTCAGGAAAAAGGAAAATTTATTATCATACTTACCGTAATTTTCCTTTCCTGATGGACTCCATGGCAGACGGAGTTCCCACCCTGAAATTATGGAGTCGGGATAGTTACGGAACACTGAGTCTATTGGTGAGTTAACTTTTATGGGTATGGGGTCCTATCACATTGGAGAGGAGGCGGGATTAACCCACACGTAGGCTGCCATGGAGTCCATCAGGAAAGGAAAATTACGGTAAGTATGATAATAAATTTTCCTTTTTCGAAAAACGAACATTCGGCCGTGAGCGCAAACGATAGTTCCATCATTTAATGACCAATAAATCGTTCAGTGGACATAAATATCTACATTTTTTGTTCGTTTTTTTTTTTTTACATATACCTAGTGCAGACAGTTTGGACGGGAAACACATTAACCTTTCAATTTATTGTTCGTACGGGAGAAAATTTCCAAACTTTTCCTTTGTTTTCTCGGCTCAAAATCGTCCCAGCAATTTTCGATTTTGTGCCCATTAACTGTCTGAAAACTGAACTAACTGTCTAAATGACCGAATTTCGGCCAATTTTTCATACAGTGTATGGCCAGCATTAGATATCAAATTCACCATAATTTCACAGAAATGAGCCAACATTAATTAGATCTGTTTTTGTTTTCATGCTTAATACTGTATGTAGCCTAACTAAAGCTGAAGTTAGAAGATAATTGGTTGCCATGCACTGCTGCTCCAGATTCTGTCATTTTTCATTTTGATTAACTCCCCCCAAAGTAGCATGCTCCTAGTTGCATATTGGGCCTGATTAAAGTGGAGGTTCACCCAAACTGACAACATTATTCTAAAACAATTATTGCACAGCGCACATACTGAATTGCCACAACATTTAAAAAAAAACAAAAAAAAAAAACTTAGTATAGCCATCTAAACTGTGACTTCCGGGATTCCCCTCCCGCTGGAGTAGGCGTATCTTATACTTTCCTGGGCGCCGCAATGCGATGTGGGACTTCTCTTGTCACATTCGGCTCCCCATCACGTTTTGTCGCCGCCATCTTGCTACACCCCACACTCCTGCACAGTAATGATAGAGTGAGAAGGGGGCAAGCAGACATCTTGTTACACCCCCCTGAGTTTTAGATTTTACAGTTATTTTCAACATAAAACAGAGCTTATATGCTTAAATACAGTATTTGGAAATCCGTTTTGTGTTGAAAATAACTGTGAAATCTATAACTCCGGTGGGTGTAACAAGATGTCCCCTTGCGCCCTTCTTACTCTATCATTACTGTGCAGGAGTGTGGGGTGTAGCAAGATGGCGGCGACGGAGCGTCACTTCTGGAGCAATCTGTGATGGGGAGCCGAATGTGACAAGACACTGTGCCGCGAAATCTCGAGAGATTTCACCGCTTCCAGGAAGTGATTGCTTGTGGGCTTCACGATGCCCACAAGCAAAATGGAAACTCCCTCAAACAGGTTTTATAGATCCTTCTTTGCTGAGAAAATGGACCGCGGTTATATACAGCGAGTGTACCTTCCTATGCTCATACCCCAGTGAATGCTGAAAAAAAAAAAAAAAGTTTGGCCGCGGAACCCCCGCTTTAATGCACATACTGGCGCATCAATAATTACTGTATATCCTCACATTTATTAGACAGCTACAATGCATATAGCCACAATACATATAGATGTACATATAAATGTGTATTGCTATGGAGTATATGCTACAGTATCGTAGCCAGAGCAGTTCCCACATCAGTGTATGATTTTTTTATACAGGTTCAGAGATTGTGTTCACTATTCATGCCTACATCAAGGTGAGCTCAAGGTGCAAGCATACCATTGTGATTCATCCCTGCTCTTGTCCAAATATTTCAGTAAATCAATCCCACTGTCATTTTGTGTCATTGTAGGTACAAAGTGCTTTAAAATCATTCTTTGAGCTTGTCTCTGAAAATACACCAGGGCCCAAACCAGGTAAGAGACACTAATGTTAGTATGCCATCCTGTATGATTATATTAACCTCCCTGGCGGTATGATTATATCCGATTTTTGATGCTGAAAGCGGTACAATTGTTTTGCATGGAAATTTGGCGTTTTATATTGTAGGCCTGTAATTCTTATGCCCGGTACACACGATCGGATTTTCCATCTGAAAAATCTGGGATGGTTTTTCCGACGAAATTCTGCACAAGCTTGGCTTGCATACACACGGTCACACAAAAGTTCTCTGAGCTTTCGTCCGTCAAGAACGTGGTGACGTACAACACTACGATGAGCCGGGAAAATTAAGCTCAATGCTTCCGAGCATGCGAGGAATTGTTTCCGATCATGCGGCGGAATTTTGTGCGTCGGAATTGCTACAGCCGATCGGATTTTCCTATAGGAATTTTTTCCGTTGGAAAATTTAAAAACCAGCTCTCAATATTTTCCTGGGGAAATTCTGACAGCAAAACTCTGATGGAGCATACACACGGTCTGAATTTCAGTTCAAAAGCTCACATCAGACTTTTGCTGGTGGAATTTCCGATCGTGTTTTACGGGGCATTAGGAATAACTCACTTAAATCTGTCCAAACAAGAGTCTAGTAGACATCCCGGCTATGATAAAGTTTGAAACACAAAATCATAAATTATAATATAATAAATAACTATACATAGTTATAACAAATAATAATATAATAATAATAAAATGTATTCAATAATGTAATCAAATAAAAAACACTGAAATTTGCTCAGTTGCAGAATTGTCGCTGTCATTACTTTCAGTGTTTGATGACAAATTTCCCCACGAATCGCTATCGCTCAATTCTGCAAGTGATTCTAATATATTATCGCTGTTTTCTTGCTAGTCTAAAACTACTTTTGATGCTTTTTTGGTTGTTATGGACAATCTCAAGTTTCCAGGCAGAAAGAACAGTATATACAATATAAAACTGCATGCAGGGCACTGGACAAAGCATTAGGGACAAATGGGATGTGAAATTATTTGATACAGTAATGTAATCTGTAAGATTACTGCCTACTTCCGCCCACAGGACCAGTGCATAGCTATAAAGTGTTAACACGCACACAACAGGCCATTCCTAAAGTTAATTCTAAGGTCCCACTATATGGCGGAGCTGCAACCACTGAAAGTAATTGTTGTACGTTCCTCCAGAGGCATCTGGACATTGTGGACACCTTGTGCAGAGATGTCAGCCAACACGACAGGCAGGTGAGCCAATCAGGTTCTGTTATGGCGAATTCTTTCATCACTACTGATGGGCTTAGTAGTCCTCACTACAGCTGTCTTTGGCGTGAAGCCAGTAGCTTACTCACTTTCTTATATGATAGGATTTGCTGAAGCTTCCCACACATACCTCCCAACATTTTGAGATGGGTATGAGGGACGCCTACTTGCAAACATATGTAGCCATAAGACACACGCCCGACACACCCCCTTAAAGGACAATTAACCAAAAAAGGTTAATTAAATGCAAAAGGACTTTTTTTTTACCACTACTATTCCTTTATATTGGCTTTTAAAATTTACAAATGCAGCAAATACACAAATAAGCATACACAATGGTCTTTTGATTGCGTAATTAGTCATTGTAGACATTAAATGTCAGCCTTCTCCAGTCCTATTTGCATGCACTGTACTGTCTGTATTTAATCACTTGAGGACCAGCCGCCACAGTTATACTGCGGCAGGTTGGCTCCCCTAGGCGAGCCGTCGTAGCTGTACGTCGGTTGCTTTTAGACGATGGAGCAATGCGCGAGGCCGGCGGCTGCAATGTCCGCCGGGTACCTGCGATCGCTCCTGAGAGAGACAGACAGAACTGAGGTCTGTCAATGTAAATAGACAGATCTCCGTTCTTTCATGGGTGAGGAGACTGATCTGTTGTTCCTCCCCCAGGCAGTCCGATCTCCCCATCGTTAGAAACACTCCCAAGGACACACATTTAACTCCTTAATCACCCCCTAGTGTTAACCCCTTCCCGCAAGTGACATTTACACAGTAATCAGTGGCTATTTTTAACATTGATCGCTGTATAAGTGTCAGTGGTCCCAAAAAAGTGTCAAAAGTGTCCGATTTGTCCGCCGCAATGTTGTAGTCTCGATAAAAATAGCTGATCATCTGCATTATCAGTAAAAAAATAATAATAATAAATATGCCATAAATCTATCCCCTATTTTGTAGGTGCTATAATTTTTGCGCAAACCAATCAAAATAAACTTATTGCAATTTTTGTTTTACCAAAAATATGTAGAAGAATACATGTCGGTCTAAATTGAGGAAGACGCTTTTAGGTTTTTTTTAAATGTGAGGGATATTTATTATAGCAAAAAGTAAAAAATATTAAAACCGCAGAGGTGATCAAAGACCACCAAAAGAAATCTCTATTTGTACGGAAAGGGAAATTTTTTTGGGGGTACAGCGTCACACGACCGCGCAGTTGACAAAAAAATGGTCTGGTCATTAAAGGGACAAATCTGTGATCAAGATGACTGTCATCATCCTGTTGACTGTATTGTTTTCTGGTACACAAGCTACTTGGCATGTACTCTAAGTGCCGGTTCACACAGGGGCAACCCGACTTACAACGCGACTTTGCAAGGCGACTTCAGCGCGACTTGGAGCATCTTACAACGCGACTTAAAGTTGCCTCCAGGACAGGCGACTTTGGCTGTGGCCAATCACAGAATAATCAGTTAATAGAAAACTATTTTATTTTCCTGTAAAGTTTCTTCAGTTAAAGCGGGGGTTCACCCTATAAAAAAATTCTAACACTACATCCAGCCTGCGCACCGGCGCCGAATAGAGCCGAGCCGACCCGAGCTTCTTTCGGGAAGTCGTGACGTGCTATATACGCCCTTGTTTAGCATGTCAATCAATTGGCATGTTAATAGGAACGCCCACTCCCGCGGGATTCCCTACCCGGAAGCCGCTGTGAATTCTAATGATAAACGCTATCTACGGCGAAAAAAAAAAAGGTCAGTGTAATTTTATTTGCAGAACTGGGCTGGATGTAGTGTTAGAATTTTTTTTAGGGTGAACCCCCGCTTTAAGACAGTGATCCGACTTTGGAGGCAACTTCCATTGAAATCAATGGGTACAAGTTGACTACAAGTTGCCTAGAAGTCGCCTTGAAGCGGTACAGGAACCTTTTCTGAAGTCGGAGCGACTTCAGTAGTGTACATTAAGACGGCTCTCATTCACTTCAATGGAATTTCTCATGTTGCGCGACTTGGGGCGACACAAATCAGATCCCAAGTCGCTGTAGTGTGAACCGGCACTTAATTGTCATCTTTTATGCATCTTTAAATAAAAAAAGTATAATATTTAGTAAGAATTACATAATTGGCAATATTTTGTAATAGAACATATGTTGTTTGTCAGGAATCAAAGAACTGGAGACAGTGGACACACTGGAGCAGAAGCTTAGTGAAGAAGAATTTAAAGAGGTAAAAATTCATTTTTTTCCTAACACCTAATTATTGAATGTATTTCAATAAACAGTACAATGTCTAATGCCGCGTACACACGGTCGTTTTTCGGCATAAAAAAAATGAAATTGTTTAAAATGTTATTTAAAATGATCGTGTGTGGGCTTCACATTGTTTTTCGGCTTCTGAAAAACAACAATTTTTTTTTTTCGAACATGCTGCATTTTTTAATGTCGTTTTTCAAAATGTCGTTTTTTCGTGATGTAAAAAATGATCGTGCGTGGGCAAAAACAACGTTTTAAACCCGCGCATGCCCAGAAGCAAGTTATGAGACGGGAGCGCTCGTTCAGGTAAAACTCCCATTCATAATGGAGTAAGCACATTCATCACGCTGTAACAAGGAATCAGCTAAAAGCAGCCCAAAGGCGAATAGAACTTTCCCTTTAGGCCCCGTACACACCATAGAATCCATCCGCAGATAAATCCCAGCAAATGGGTTTCAGCGGATAGATCCTATGGTGTGTACACGCCAGCGGATCTTTTTCCGCGGATATATCTCCCCTGGGATGGATTCCAGCAGATCGAATATTTGCTGACATGCAGAACATATCCATCTGCTGGAGTCCATCCCAACGGATGGATCCGCTGGTCTGTACAGACTCACCGGATCCATCTGTCCGAAGGGATCCCCCGCATGCGTCGTAATGATTCGACGCATGCGTGGAATTCCTTATATGACAGCGTCGCGCACGTCGCCGCGTCATAATCGCGGCGACGGCGCGACACGTCATCGCCAGAGGATTTCGGCGCGGATTTCAATGCGATGGTGAGTACACTCCATCGCATTAAAATCTGCTGAAATCCTCGAGAGGATTTATCCGCGGAAACGGTCCGCTGGACCGTATCCGCGGATAAATCCTCGCGTGTGTATGGGGCCTAAGAGTTCCGTTGTACGTCACCGCGCTTTGTTCATCATTTTTCCAAAAAGATGGTGTGTGGGCAACGTCATTTTTAATGATGAAGTTGGAAAAACTTCGTTTTTTTTCATGATGAAAAAATTTCATTTTTTTTAATGCCGAAAAACGACCGTGTGTACGCGGCATAACAATTATATTTTTCTAACATGTGCATTCTTTTTATGTAAACCATATTGTTTTGTTCCCATACATTAACTGGTGACCCACCAAATTTAACCCTATTTCATTGTCTAATGTACCAATGTTACAGCTGGAAAAAAAACTGAGCATGAAAGTGGGGTTGTTGCCCAAAGCAACCTATAAAAATGATTGATAATTGTTTCCATAAAACAAATGATGATACCTGGTTAGTTGCTATTGGTAATATCTTTTGGTTAATTTTACTTTGTCCAGTTTAACATTCAACCTTCTTATATATATTTTTTGAATTTCTGATTCCAATATGTGTCTCTGTTCTTAATTAAAGCCCAAGTTTAATTAAAAAAAAAAATCAACATAAGGGACATTACTTAATTTGTTTGATGTGTCGTAGCGGAGAGACCTGCTATATTCACATTCACTCATCAAGAATGCTGACTACGCCTGCCCTATCTGCCCACCTTCCCCATTCATAGAAGACATACTATAGCTTCTATAACTGAAAAACTATATGGAGGACAGGCAGATGAATAAAGGGTCAACCTTTTCCATGCATAGATCATTTTTTTATGATCTATGATTTTATGTAGGGTTGTCCCGATACCACATTTTTAGGACTGAGTACAAGTACCGATACTTTTTTTTATGTACTCGCCGATACCGAATACCGATACTTTTTTTTAAATGTGTTCCCAAATGCAGCCATGTCCCCCACATATGCAGCCATGTCCCCCCACATATGCAGCCATGTCCCCCACATATCCAGCCATGTCCCCCATATACGCAGCCATGTCCCCAAACATATTGCAGCCATGTCCCCCACATATCCAGCCATGTCCCCCCACATGCAGCCATGTCCCCCCCCCATATCCAGCCATGTCCCCCGTATATCCAGCCATGTCCCCCGTATATCAAGCAATGTCCCCCGTATATCCAGCAATGTCCCCCGTATATCCAGCAATGTCCCCCGTATATCCAGCAATGTCCCCCGTACCTACTGTTATGATGCCGCTGCCGCGTTAATCACTGCGCGGGGAACATTACAGTCAGCGTTCGTTTGAATAGCTGTTTTCCCCGCCGCGCTGTGTATAGAGACACTCCCCCCTTGTTACCCGCGCCGCGGTGATTAGTATTCTATTTTAGCATCGGCGGTATTCCCGCTAATACTCGGTATCGGTCCCGATACCGATACTGGTATCGGTATCGGGACAACCCTAATTTTATGGTAGCTTTAATACAGCTTCTATGAATGGAGGAGAGGAGCAGAAAGGGCGGGCATATTCTTCATTTTTGATGAGTGCATATGACAGGTCTCTCTGCTCCATTAACCCTTGTCGCACTGGAGGATTGAGGTAGCGAGGGTAGGGGGGTTGGAGCCAGCAGTACAAGAAACACTTCACATTGATAGTAGGTAATGACTCCTATGCTGATTTCTTTTTTTTCATTTATTTTTAACTAAATTTAGGCTTTATGTCTCTTCACTAACTAACCCATAGCTAAATTTGGCTTTACTATAACCAAACTTCTTTAGAAAGTTGACACTAAATAAATCCTGTATAAAAATATAATAATTGCAGGTTACAATCGTTTACAGTACTACACTTTAAACTACTCATAACTTAAGATTAAAGTATTCTGTACACCCTGTCACTTTTTTTATTTTGCTATCTGTGTCCCATTGGGGAATATTTTTATTACCTCTTATAGCAGAAAGAAATTCCTTCAAACTTTTAGACAGTTGTAAGCCCCCATTCAGATCGGCACGTATGAAAATTCAGACACACAAGTGTGTTTTGTTTCAGAGCTGCAGGAAGCACGGTTTGTCACTAAAATGATCAAACCTAGTATATAGGTTAGAAGAGAGTAAGATAAGGATATGGACTTTGTAGGCACACGTGTACATTTTGTAAAAAAATTTAGTTTGTAATTGGATAAAGTTAAAACCATTGTATACAAACAAAATTTAAAAAACATATATTTGAGTTACTTCGAAGACTCTTGTATCGCCTCTAATACATAAATACCGCATAGAAAATGTGCAATAATTGTAGCATGTAATAGCAATATACATCCAGTGGTTATTAGATACGTGAAGTAGTTGAGTCGTAGTAAGAGGTCTCTCAGAAAAATCGCTCTACATGTTGCGCGCTTCAAGCAGCGATGTCCAAAAGTCAGGAGTATTTGGCTCAATTGACCGATCACCTCACGAGGACAAATTAATGGTGACTGGAGGAAAGCCGACGCCGTGTGTGCTTATGGATGGGTAGTGTAGCCTGTTTAGTATATAGCTTGTTTTATTAGGCTGCTTTGTAAAACATACTCATCAATGATAAAATCTGCTGATAACATTTTTTTATGTTCCCTTTCAGTATGTATATCCATTTATCAGTCACATCAACACAGACTTCTTTCAGGAATTTCTGCATCACATGGCACAATGTGCGGACATGTTCCGTGAGACAATCCGCCATGATATTTGGAGACAGAGATTTTCTGAACTCTTTCTCGCATGTGATGCCGGAAAGGTTGGTCCATTCTAAGATGTTTTTTTTACAAAATTGGATAAAATTTATTATATCACAGACCCTAGTGCCTTGGAGAACATGTTTATTATATACATTTGATAGATGTTATCACATGCTTGGTTTTCTTATGTCTTTTGTAGTGTGTACTCTTCTAAATGTGTTACCTGCATTTCTCCCTTGCAGTACCTGGGTTAATACATTCAACAAACCGCACAGACCCCGCTTCATAAAATACACCCACATTTATTTGGTAAAAACCATCATGTAATAAACATCCAGGAAAGTTTTCCTTCAGATTAAGCCACATGCATTGGTGGCGTAACGCATCTAAAACCTATAGGCTGGGTTTATAGCCACAGGCTCACAGAAGATCTCTAATTGGGATCTTCTCATCTGGTAAGAAGCTGATAATCACTGTGGTGGAAGATCCTCTTTACTATCTGGTCACCTTTCGTGGTGTTTTTTTACACCATTTGTTTCCTCTAGAGGAGCAGCACATCTTGAGAGAGACGATCACTCTTCATTTATTTTTGTCACAGAGACTCAATTTTTATTTGAGGACAAATTTTTCATTGAATTTCACTAAGATTGGGTTCTACATTCTCTTTGGAGACCTTCTTCATCTTTGATTGTCCACTCAGTGGTCGACACTTATAATATTTGCGCAGCTTGTTTTTTTCTTATTTATGTTCATTTTGTGTGTATCTCACATTTTAAGTTGCAGCATTAGTATTTGTTTGGAATCATTTTGACAGCGCAGTATTTCCATTTCTTTCTATTTTGGCGTAACTCGTCAGTCTTGAGCCTGGTGGCAGGAGTATTCACTGGATTGCGTGAGATGCTGGATGTTTATTACATGCTTGTTTTTACCACATTAATGTGAGTGTATTTTATGAAGCGGGTCTGTGCGGTTTGTTGAATGTATTAACCCAGGTACTGCACTATTGGAGGCTGTTCTTTTCTGTTTGTTGCCTATGACCTGCTTGTGAACTGTGTGGAGCTATTTTGGAGAGGGAACCCTATTGCTCTTAAAATAACCTGAACACCAGTGTTTGGTGCATCAAATTGATTTGCCTACATGCATAGTTGATCCTTTTGGGATCTATAATGAAGGTCGGCTTGGACTTCACCTGGTGAAAGGAGCACAAGTTGGAAATTGTCGAAACACTGTGGTGTTTATTCTGTGAACCCCTTTATTGAATAGACTTTCCCAATTGCACAATTCATAAGAAGATTTAGTATTGACTTTCAATTCAAGTGGACTTTTTTTGCACTATTCATTTTTATGTATGTTCACAGATATATTTTGCACTGGCACTTTATATATATAAAAAGTCTATGGGCCAGATCCTCAAAAGAGATACGCAGACTTAACTGCTGTTCAGTCTGTGTCTAACTTTGGAAACGATCCTCAAAAGGCTTTTTCCAAAGTTAGGCAGAAGATCAGGCATGTGTAATTGAATTACACTGCCGAATCTTAGGATGCAGTACCGCATCCGCCGCTGGGGGCATTTCGAGTCGAAATGCCGTTTCTAGTATGCAAATTAGCACTTAAGGCGATCCACAAAGCTTTCCAGCTTCGTTTTTTCGCCGTAAGTGTTATTTTGCAAGTGTAAAACTAGGGCTGATGTTACAAAGTGTAAACTAGTCACACCATGTAAAAGCCCATTCCAGCGACGGCATTTGGTATGCATTCCCGAGGGAGAACTCCACGGCAATTTGTAAAAACAAAACCGGCATGGGTTCCCCCCCAGGAGCATACCAGGCCCTTAGGTCTGGTATGGGTTGTAAGGGGACCCCCCTACGGTGGGTGCACGTGGGTAGGCACCCACCACGTGGGTACCTGCCGGAGCATGATGGGACGGTGATGCCTATATAAATGGGATGCAAGGCGCGCTTCCATCATTACAGCGACAACAGGCGACGAGGCAACATCGGAAGAAAGGAAGAGAAGACCCTGACATCACAGAAGACCGCGCCGGCTGCCTGTTAGAAATTGAGCTAACACACAAAGATAGCAGGCAGCCAGCGCTGAAGAAGAAGGCACCGGACATCTGCAGAAGAACCGGGGTTCGCCGAGTCAACAGCGGAAGAGGGGAGAAGATGGAAGAAGACCCCCGGAGTCCGGATAAGCCCCCCCCGGAGAGCGGAAGAAGAAACCCCCCCCGGAGAGCGGAGAAGACCCCCGGAGAGCGGAAGAAGAAGCCCCCCCTGCTAATAGAGCTAATAAAGAAGACAGGGGGGGCATCCGGAGCAGAATAATAAATTATTTTAAAAAGCCTTGTGTTGTGTGTTTACTAACTTTAACTTTTTGCCTACAGGTGAATGGATAGGGGTACGATGTACCCCATATCCATTCACTTAGGGTGGGGGGCCGGTATCTGGGGGCCCCCTTATTTGAGGGGACTCCCAGATTCCGATAAGCCCCCGCCCGCAGACCCCAACAACCAATGGCAAGGGTTGTCGGGAAGAGGTCCTGTCCTCATCAGAAGCGATTCAGTTCGCATGCGCCGCGCTTTATAAGTTTTTCATTCATTCATTCATTCATTCATCAACATGGGGACAGGGTGCTCTGAGGTGGGGGGGCCCGCAGTGCGCCCCCCTGCCCCAGAGCACTCAACCCCCCCATGTTGAGGGCATGCGGCCTGGCACGGCTCAGGAGGGGGGGGGGGCGCTCGCTCGTCCCCACTCCCTTCCTGACCGGCCGGGTAGCGTGCTTTGGATACGGGTCTGGTATGGATTGTAGGGGGACCCCCTACGTCGATTTTTCGGCGTAGGGGGGTCCCCTTACAACCCATACCAGACCTAAGGGCCTGGTATGCTCCTGGGGGGTGAACCCATGCCGGTTTTTTCTTTGAAAATTGGCATGGAGTTCTCCCTCAGGAATGCATGCCGCTGTCATTTTTTTTTTTTTTTCCCGACGCAACTTTTTTAAGCCGTCGCGATCCTCAAAACTCGGCGTAACGTAACTTCGCGCATGCGCAGTACGGCCGGCGCGGGAGCGCGCCTCATTTAAATGGGACTCGCCCCATTTGAATAGGAACGCCTTGCACCGGCGGAATTTTAGTTACACAGCCTGAAATTTCTAGATAAGTGCTTTGTGGATCGGGCACTTAGGTAGAAACTTTAAGGCAGTGTAACTTAAATGGGATTTTTTAAGTTACGCCAGGTTTTTGTGGATCTGGCCCTATATTTTTAGTTATTTATTGTCATGTTTTAGTTAATACATTACCTTGTTATTGAGGCAGCGCGATCACACTTATTCATATTGACCTCAGCGGGACAGATCTCTATACATAGAGTGTATTTTCTCAAACACTTGTTGTATGAGCTTGCACCAGAAGGGTGTGCTGGAGAGGTATTATTCTGTGTTATGGATGCTTGATGGCCTAATAAGCAGGCTTGCGGGAGCTTGGTGATGCATGGAGGGAGATTTTTTAAATGTGTGGTCCTGCTCTTTTTCTTTCCTTAAGGGCTTTTGCCCTGGGAGGATGTTATCATAATATGTTTCTCTCTTCCGAGGCCTTGGGATGGAATGATACACGAATGTTCCCTTTTGTGGGGTGGCTGGAAAAAATATGTATGGAGATGTTGTGAGTAACTGGTTGAATAGGAAGTATACACAGAAACTGTTTTATGTTGCCCTACCTTGGAATGAAAAGACCCAGATACTACTTAAATCTCAATTGCTATGGACAAGAGTCAAGAGAGAGCCTTTGAAAGAGATTATACCCATCTCCAGGGAAAGTAAAATGCCTTCCTTGCAGTTGGGTTGGCCCTGTAAAGTTTAAAAGCCTGGTTAGTTCTAGGGGCTGCTCTCCTCTACTCCCCTATGCGCTGTCAGTGCACTGTCCCTCAGTGTCCTCATGTTCAATGCAGGGATCAGTATTGGGCGTAAGGACGTCACAAAATCTGCAACTGACAGAGCATAGAGAAGAAGAGGATGAGAGGCAGGGTTGCCAACCATCAGCAAAAATTGACAGTTTGTAAAAATCTTGAATTTTTTACAGCTGTCAGTATATGTCCATTAGAGAATTTTTATGTCAGTAATTAACAAAATTAACAACAAAAAATAAAAAATTCTAGCCTAGCATTTGATATCAAAATTATTGTGAAATAAAGTAACAAACATAGAATGCAACCTAGTACATAGACCCTTTCAATGTTATACTAAACTTCTACTTATTTGATGTAGGGCTATTGGTACTCACTTTCAATAATTATAACTAAATATTGATCTTCGGCTGACCAACAGCTGCATTGCAAATGTTCCAAGCACTCTTAGGCCGCGTTCACTTGGGGCAATTTGATCTGTGCCCCATCCCATGCACAGCATGTTTTACTGGCACTGGGATGCACAGGTGTCGCATGCATTCTCAAATGCCATCCGCAATCCCATAGCTGTCTATTGGGATGCAATGGCTGCACAGACACTGCCGTTGTGAAATAAAGTAACAAACATAGAATGCAACCTAGTACATAGACCCTTTCAATGTTATACTAAACGTCTACTTATTTGATGTAGGGCTATTGGTACTCACTCAATATTTATAACTAAATATTGATCTTCGGCTGACCAACAGCTGCATTGCAAATGTTCCAAGTACTCTTAGGCCTCGTTCACATCTGGCAATTTGATCTGTGCCCCATGCACAGCGTGTTTTACTGGCACTGGGATGCACAGGTGTCACATGCATTCGTAAATCCCATCCGCAATCCCATAGCTGTCTATTGGGATACACTGGCTGCACAGACACTGCCGTTGCTCCCAATGTGACTCCCGTGCAGGTGTGGATGCATGGCTCCAAATGCAGTCAAAGTAAGTTCAGGGACACACCCCTGCACCCACAAACATGTCATATTGGGAGTAATGGCTGTGTCTATCAATGTGACTGCTTGTACATGAATGCACGGAACATCTGCATATTCACGTCTGGGTAAACAGAGCCCTGCATCAGGCACAGATCAAATTGCACTGTGTGAATAAACCTTACTTCAAAAAGACCTCATGCACATTGAATTTCAGGTGCGGTTATTTTCTTAGGGTGTAAAAAGAATGGGTTCCAGTCACTTTGAAAAGTTTAAAATATAATCTGGTTTATTGTATAGGGCAATATGGGAAGGAGGCTGAGGAGTAAATCAGATAATCCTCAGATCAGTTTCACATACTTCAAACTAGGCCTTAAAGATGAACTCCAGGGAAAAGAAAACTTCTCCCTTGCAGAGGAATGGAGGGATCTAGGGGGCCACAAAAAACTATTTTACTCCCTTGATGCTATAAGACCAGTTCTCAATTAGTCCACTCTCTGCTCTGCACCCAGGTGACTCTGGCTGTCAGCACCCACAAACCCCAATGCTTCAGATCCTTCTCAGGCCGCTGTTATGTAGCAATAATGGTGCACACTGGACAGCGATGTGCACTCTCTGGTCTCCCTCATAGCAAGAGAAAGCTGTGTCCTGTACAGCTTGAGAAAATGCAACTCTTTCCTCTCCTCTTAGCAATCTCCCTCAGGGAAATACATGTTAAAAGCTTTGGGTTTTCTATCATTTGCTGACCACAAAAAATAGTCTCTAGGACAGATAAAGAGGGTCATACTTCCCAGCAGGCATGCAGACAGCAAAAAAAAAAAAAAAAAAAAAAACTGGTGGGGTTCTAACCTTCACCATTCCACTTTAAACTGCAAAAACTGTTTTGTGATTAGCTACATTGTACCATTCTGGGGGAGGTAGGAGGGGCTTGCTTACAACTCATGGTGTATAGTGAAAAGGATCAATGGTGTCAGTGGGAACTTATCGGAGAGGCAGAAATTGCTCATTGCTCAAGGAACCCCTAGCAACATCTGGAGGAACCCGGGTTGGGAAACCCTGCTCTAAACCAACGTATGTAACATTTATGTGGAATTAAAGTAACACAATCAAGGCCAGGCTGACTCAAAGTATATACCTATATGGGACAATGGTGCTCAGCCCCTAAAACACCCAGAATGGAAAACACACATTTTGTGACTCCATATGTCTCTGTGCACTGTCACACTATTTATACATACTTATACTTTCACATCTCAGCTTGGATTCTAGAGCTGCGTTTTTTTACTGCTGGGTAACGTAGTGTCCAGCAATTAATGTTTTTTGAAAGCAATAAAACAGTCTTCAGTTATTAATTTTATCTTTTGTACTCTTGTTCCAGGTTGGTTTCCTGGATAGACAGCGGGTTTTGGCCCTTCTGGAAATATTCTATGACGTAATAAGCACTGAGGGAGAAGAGTGGCAGCCACGAAACCCTCGTCAATGTGAGAACCCTTCCACATTCCACGTGTTAACATTTGTCAGGATCATCAAGACAATTAACTTATCCAGTCAGATCTTATAGAATATCAAGATTGTGCAAAAAAAATTTTTATAACGGGGGGGGGGGGGGGGGGGGGGGGAGTTAAAACTCAACACTCAAAAATTCTTGTTTTTTGTTTTTGTTTTTTTAGATAAAACAAGAAAGCATTAGAGCAGGGGTAGGCAACCTGGAGCCCTCCAGCTGTTGTGGAACTACATTTCCCATGAGGCGTTGCAAGGCTGTCAGTTACAATTACAAGTTACAGTTACAATTACTCCCAGAGGCATGATGGGACTTGTAGTTCTGCAACAGCTGGAGGGCCCCAGGTTGCCTAGCCCTGCATTAGCGTCTCTCTCAGATTTTCCTTGTGTTTCGTTATACTCTGTCAGGACATGATGTTATGGAAAATTTCTCTAATGGGGAAAAAAAACATCACACACATGAAGGCCTCATTGACACACAGTCAGTGATTGGGCCATGTCTTTAAGCGGCTGAGGCGGCCCGGTGTATGCATGTAGGTAGCCCATTCATGTCTTCGGGAATGTAGCAGCTGCATGGACACAGCAGCTTGTTCCAATTTGACAGCTGTGCGTATGCCAGAGAGTGGCCTTCAATGTAGCCACTTGAAGACCACCTCCCATTTATGGACTATGGTCCGGATTCAGAAAGAGTTTACGTCGGCGTATCTATTGATACGCCGCGTAAATTCTAGGATGCGCCGGCGTATCATCTTTCTGTATTCAGAAAGCAAGATACGCTGAAATTTGGCTATGATACGACTGACGTAAGTCTCTTACGCCGTCGTATCTTAGTTGCATATTTACGCTGGCCACTAGGTGGCGCTTCCGGAGATATACGCATAGATAATGTAAATTAGGTAGATACTCCGATTCAGAAACGTCCGTCCGCCCGGCGCATTTTTTTACGTCGTTTACGTAAGGCTTTTTCCAGCGTAAAGTTACCCCTGCTATATGAGGCGTAGCCAATGTTAAGTATGGACAACGGCCCAGCGTCGAATTTTGCGTCGTTTGCGTAAGTCGTTCGCGAATAGGGCTTTGCATAAGTTACGTTCACGTCGAAACCAATGAGGCTTTGTGCCGTAATTTGGAGCATGCGCACTGGGATATGTCCATGGACGGCGCATGTGCCGTTAGTAAAAAAAGTAATTTACGTGGGGTCACCATTAATTAACATACAACACGCCCACTGCCTGGATAATTTGTATTACGCCAGGCCACATACGATACACCGCCGTAACTTAGGGCGCAGGTTCTTTCTGAATACAGAACCTGCCTCACTAAGTTACGGCGGCGTAGCGTATCTGAGATCCGCTACGCCCGCACAAAGTTACGCCAGGCTTTCTGAATCCGGGCCTATGAGTGTAAGCTTCTGTGTCAATGAGGCCCTAAATAGTGCCAAACACATATGGACGATAAAAGGCCAACTGATAATTACACAAGCTGAGCGCTAATACATATCAAACACACCAATCATCAGCTGGAAAACAACACATTGATTTTTATTTATAGACCATAATAATAATAATAAAAAAAAATAATAGTTACAATCAAAGTTTTAAAAATATTTTTTCTTTCTGATCTCAGTTTTGTTTGTTTGTCTGCAAGTATTCATTTGCTTAAATTGATATACTTCTATTTCAGGGCCAGTAATTGAAATAGGAGAAATGGATCAAACTGATTTCTGGGTTGATTTCAAGGAAGGAGTTAACCCGACAGAAGAGAAAGGAGAAGTGCAAACTACTGCAACCTCCATTATAACAACTGAGCCTGTACCTGCAGTGGAGGACTTGAAGAAGAGTGTGAATGGTAAAGGAGAAGGTGGGCTGGAAATACTAAGAGCTGGCAACATGTTTGGTCAATAGCAAATGGTTGACCTTTCGTTTAGTACTGCTCCCATTAAGAAAATGCTGATGTGAAAAAGAAACAGCACTAACATATGCCACAATAATTAATAAGGCAGTGCAAAAAGTACTGAGAACATGTGCATGGCAGTAACCTACAGCAACCAATCAGAATCATGTCTTAAAGTTGAGCTTCAGGCAAACAGCTAAATACAAAGATTAAATACATATGAGAGAACTGTTTTGCCTGTTGAAGGGTTTCTTATTTTTGCCCATCCAATCCTGAGTTTTACACAGCCAAGCCACACACACAGGTCCTTTTGGCAGGGAAGAAGACCTGATTTTTCTCTGCTGCAGTTTGTTCAACACTTATCGGTCTCCTCATCACCCCAACCCGTGACCGGACAGTGAAAGGTAGACTTTTTGCAATCCCACAGGGAGTAATGAGATCATTGCAGGTTGCTTGCTTGGCATACAAGCATTGCTTTCCATTAAATGCAACAAGGCACACTGTGATTGGAGGAGGTGTGAATGAATTTGACTATCGCCTTTTCTCCAAGACTATCGCCTTGCCATTCATTTAAAATAATCTGGGATCTTGTGGGCGCGACCCACAATAATCTCAGTACTCAGTGCCAGACGACCAGTACTTACAACTCTGTGTGGGGTTAAGGCAGTGTTTCTCAATTCCAGTCCTCAGGCCCCCCCAACAGGTCAGGTTTTCAGGATTTCCCTCAGATGAAAAGGCTGTGGTGATTACTAAGGCAGTGAAACTGATCAAATCACCTGTGCAAAATAATGGAAATCCTGAAAACCTGACCTGTTGGGGGGGCCTGAGGACTGGAATTGAGAAACACTGGGTTAAGGGAAGTAAAGGTTTTAACCACTTGACCACCAGGCACGTAAACCCACTTAATAACCAGACCAATTTTCAGCTTTCGGTGCTCTCACAATTTGAATGACAATTACTTAGTCATACAACATTGTACCCAAATTAAATTTTCGTCCTTTTTTCACACAAATAGAGCTTTCTTTTGGTGGTATTTAATCACCGTTGGGTTTTTTATTTTTTGCGCTCTAAGAGTAAAAAGACTGAAAATTCTGTAAAAAAAAATATTTTTTTTCTTCACAGTATGGGTATGGAGCAGGGATGGCTGAGCAGGGATGGATGGATGGCTGGATATGTGACTGCATTTGTCACAGGTTCAGCCCACAGCACTCGTGCTCCATCCGCTCTCTCCCCTCTCCTCTCACACTGTACCGTTCGGTACAGAGAGGGGAGGGAGGAACCGGTTTGTTTACAAGTGATCGCTCCGTCATTGGACGGAGCGATCACGTGGTAAACCGCCGCCATCAGCGGCGATTTCCCATGATCCGTGATGCGCCGGGTCCGGAGGACCCGGCGGTTATGGACATTCCCGTGTGCGCGCCCGATTCTGGGAGGATGTCCATGGACGTCCTCCCAGAGTTAAGGAACCGCCTTGTAGACGTCTTGTAGACGTCTTTCGTCTATAGAGCGGTGAGTAAGTGGTTAAACAACAAAGCAGTAGCCATACAAATGTATATATACACGAGTATAAGCCGAGATTTTCAGCACATTTTTTTGTGCTGAAAATGCCCCCCTCGGCTTATACTCGAGTCACCTTTTTGCGCCTGATCTCCCGGACTTTGGGGACCCAGCACCGGCTGGCCGTTGGCATACATGTAGCCCCACTTTGTCTAGGGGACCTACAGCTGGGGAGCACAGATTTTTCAAATCCGGGCACCCCTTCCATAGACTTCCATGTTAAACATCAGTCTAGTCATGGGCACAGTGAGGCATGCACACGGACACAGTGAGGCATGCAGATGGACACCCTAGGCTTATACTCGAGTCAATAAGTTTTCCCATTTTTTTGTGGTAAAATTAGGTGCCTCGGCTTATATTCAGGTCGGCTTATACTCAAGTATATACAGTAATTGAGGTCATTGACTTGTTAGGGGCTAGAGATCAGTTGTCAGTTGTTTTTATACTTCCTTGCAAGTTAGGCATTGGAAAATACAAGGTATAAGGCCCCGTACACACGACCGGATCTGTCCGCTGAAACTGGTCCGACGGACCAGTTTCAGCGGACAGATCCGGTCGTGTGTAGGCCCGACCGGACAATTGTCCGGCGGATCGGACAGTTTCCAGCGGACAAATGTTTCTTAGCATGCTAAGAAATCTGTCCGCTGGAACCATGTCCGTCGGACATGTTCAGTCGTCTGTACAGACTCACCGGACATGTCCGACCGACCGCCATCCCTCGCATGCGTCGTACTGAATCGACGCATGCGTGGAAGCTTTGAACTTCCAGGGCCGCCCACGTCGCCGCGTCATCGTCGCGGCGACGGCGCGGCCACGTCCCCGCAAATTGTTTAGGCGCGGATTTCTGTCTGATGGTGTGTACAACCATCAGACAGAAATCCGGCAGCGGATGCAGCGGACAGATCCGCTGGTGTGTACAAGGCCTAAGAGAAGTATCTGAAGGTCCCTTAGTACACTGACTATTCCACTATAAACAACCAGTGTTCATCTATATCTGATAGGCATTACATGATTAAGACTTGAATTAGTGCACAGCAGATTAAAAGGGCTTCTATACAAGCTATGCTTTTCAACAAACAAATTCAAGGTGCACTGTGATTGGTCGAGGTGTGGATGAACGTCACGATCTCCTCTTCTTCAATCACAGAAAATAATTAATTGAAAAGAATTAGGAAGCGAGCGACCCACAATAATCTCAGCACTCCCAGTAGCACTGTGAGTTCCAGCGTCAGAAGAACAGTACTTACAGCTCTGTTTGGGGTTAAGGGAAGTAAAGGTTTTTAACTAGAAAAAAGGAGAATCGGTCTATAAAGGCCAAACTTAAATATATTTATATACTTCATAAATTACAATGCTGATTATTAGCCCTCATGTGTCAATGCTTTTCACCAGAGTTGCATCATCAGGATGCATGAAAACATTATAGTAGTTATCTAGAGAAGAACAATAATATTTAAACATAATATGGAACAGACAGAATTATATAATATACAGGTGCACTTATTGCATGGGACGTACCTCAGCACCAAAGCACCTACGCACAGAGAACTCCCTGGGCAGGTCAGTTTCTGTCCCTATGCTCTTTGGGGTTATATATTATCTGACAGTTTATTCTATATAGACACACCACTGATTTATCCCATGTGCTCCAATTTCCGTTAGGCTTCCTTTTGTGCTCTGGTCCCCGCCCAGTGGGTTCTCTGTGCATAGGTGCTTTGATGCTGAGGTACGTCCCATGCAATGAGTGCACCTGTATATTATATCATTATGTCTGCTCTATATTATGCTTAAATATTGTTCTTCTCTAGATAACTACTATAATGTTTCATGTGTCCTGATGAAGCAACTCTGGCGAAATGCGTTGACACATGAGGACTAATAATCAGCATTGTAATTTATGAAGTATATAAACAATAATTGTTGTATGAATATATATGGTTCACTCTATCCATAAGGTGTATGTTTCTCTTTTTACATATGGTGTATAATAAAATTTCAAGATTTTATATATAGTTCTTACTCTCCATGTTTGGCCCATATAGTCCGTTTTTCCTTTTTTCTCTAATTTATACATTACAGATGTTGGCCCTGAGTGCCATTTACATTTGCTAAAAGTTTTAAACAACAAAGCAGCAGCCAGACAAATGTATTATGCAACGTACTTTTCCTTGGTATGGTTTTCGATATTATGCTTTGGGCACAAATTGATGGCTTGAAGTTCTAAATGTTTTAGTCACAATGTGTATGGAAGCCCTAATACTACTGAATAGATTTTTATTTAATATTATTGATTTTTATAGGTACAGCAGATACAACAGAGAATGGACAAGCCCCACAAGCTGAAGACAATGGCAGCAGAGACTCACACTTTATTGAGGGAAAACCTTGGTCAGGTAACTATTTGCTACTCTCACACCTTAAAATCCTATGAATTGACTTGCTTGAGCGTATTAACTTGTTAGGGGCTAGGGATCAGTTATGGTCAGTTTATGCTTAGTTTTTATACTTCCTTGCAAGTTAGGCATGGGAAATGACAACTGATGAGAGAAGCATCTGAAGGTCCTGTGTGCGCTATCCGGTAGTACACTTTTCCACTATAAACAACCAGCGTTCATCTATATCTGATGGGTACTGGTAGGCATTACATGATTAAGAATTGTGCAATGAAGATTAAAAGAGCTTCTATACAGCCATGCTTTTCAATAAATACTGTAAATGCAAGGCGCACTGTGATTGGAGAAGGTGTGGATGAACATTACTATCTCCTTCTCCAATCACAGAGCGCCTTTGCTATTAATTGTAAAGAATCAGGGATGCCAAGCGAGTAACCCACAATAATCTCAGTACTCCCAGCAGCACTGTTAATTTCAACATCAAAAGACCAGTATATACAGCTCTGTGTAGGGTTAAGTGAAGTAAACGTTTTAAACAACAAAGCAGCAGATACAAAAGTGTATTATACGAGTCAGGGCGAACGGGACGTTGTCGGAATCATTCCCGATAACGAACGGGACCAGGCAGGGCTGTCCACTTTCACTCCTCCTCTTTGCACTGTCCCTTGAACCCTTTCTAAGGCATGTAAGGGCGAACCCAGACATCTTGGGTATAAAAGTGGGAGACGAGCAATACAAAGTTTCGGCCTATGCCGACGACATGCTATTCTCGCTGACGAACCTGACAATATCCCTACCTAACCTAATGCGCGAATATGACACATACGGCAAACTGTCCAATTTAAAAATTAAATTGAACAAATCAGTGGCGATGGGGGTGGAAATATCCCATCCGCACCTTTCACACCTCCGAGACAGCTATAGCCTGGAATGGAGGGACACAGCCCTAACGTACTTGGGTACACGCATACCCCCGACCTTCCCCCAAATTTTCAAACTTAATTTCCCACCATTACTTAAGTCTGTCCAAAAGTTGCTAAACCATTGGACCACCGGTCTCCACTCGTGGTTCGGTAGGTGCAACGTACTCAAAATGATCGTACTGCCTAAATTTTTATACCTTCTACAAGCCCTCCTCATACACATACCGGCGGATTACTTTAAGCAAGTCCAATCCACATTCAGGACATTCCTGTGGGCGGGGAAACATCCTAGACTACACAGGACAATACTTTCCCTCCCTAAACAATATGGAGGGCTGACATACGTCCTTGCTACCACGCGGCCCACTTGAACAGCCTCATTGACTGGTTCCGACACTGGAACACTAAACTATGGCCACGACTGGAACAGGCGCAAAGCGAGACTCCCCTTCAACGAGCACCACGGTGCCTTGCAGCACTACAAAAGAGTGTCCAGCACCATCCGTTAATAGGCAATACCATCAAAATCTGCGCCAGGCTGATGACACAAGCTAATCTATCCTCGGGTAATTCACTGTTGCGCCCAGTGCTGGGCAACCCACACTTCGAACCGGGTATGCGGGACACAAAATTCCGTACCCTGAGAGAGTCGGGACTATTCCAGGCCTCTCACTTTAGCTAAGCGGGACGTTGGAAAACAATGACAGAGCTGATGGACCCAGAGGGCCGGTACCAATTAGACTTCATGAGAGCCTGCCAGCTCAGCCATTTCATGAGCACTATACCGCCACCTGCCAGAGCGAACCACCCTCTCACGACTCTGGAGGAGTTGTGTTCGGATTCAGGCACACTGCCGCAAGCCTTGTCCCTCACACATACCATATTGACCATGCCGGCGGAGGGGTACCAAATTCCAAGCATTGGTAAATGGGAGCGCGACTTGCAATGCACGTTTTCCGTTAAAAAAAAGCAACACAAACTCACGTCTGTACACAAATCCTCTATTTGCACCGAGAGACTAACTATAAAATCCTAACACGATGGTACAGGACCCCCGCCCTACTAAGTAAAGAGAGAGGCACACTACTTCATATACTCTGGTGATGTCCACGCCTGCCGACCTTCTGGACGGAGGTCAGGCGGATATCACAAAAATGTATGCAGCGTCCGATCCCCGATGATCCAGTGTACTTTCTACTACATGCAAACGCTATCCCCACACGCGCCTACAAACAATCAGTCATTCGCCACCTTCTAGATGCAGCCAAGGCTCTGCTGGAAGTCTCCACACCCATCGACTGTCGCCATGTGGCTACGGAAAGTGGATGACATTAACAAGATGGAAGACCTAATTCTCTCAAGCCAAGACAGGCACGAGTCATACTCCAAAACCTGGCAACTCTGGAACATTTTTACTTACTCGAAGGAGGGACAGGCCCTCAGGGGATCCCCTTAGAGTTTCCCGATGGGAGCTACCCTCTGAGGTGAATCGGCCTGACTTGCGAAACCGGTAGACCCTACGACCGGTTAGATGGATACAGAAACCCCTTGCTAATCTTGGGCACCGCCTGTATTCTTGCTTGCTTTTCTTTTCTCTCTCTAGTATTATCTTTGTAAATTGGAAAAAAGGGAGGGCGGGTCCGTGAGACCAAAGTGATCTATTGCATCTCACAGGTAGACGTTGGACACGCGACGATGAAAGTGTAGGTCTGTGGCAGAGATGATGTGTTAAGCACCTGATACCCACACACCCCGTCTGCATGGGTCTAACTGAGGATCCTCTCGCTCACTAATTTAAGTCAAATGGCACGTATGTTTACCCAGTGATGTATATATATCTATTAATGCCAACTTGATTGTACTGTCGTTATGGTCCATGTGGACCCGTTTCCTGTTATGAATAAATAAACAATAAAAAAAAAAAAGTGTATTCTACTAATGTAGCACTCCCTAGCTGCGTTGCTAAAGTGCTAGAGTTTTGTGCAGTGTATGAATGAATGAATGAATGAAAAACTTATATAGCGCGGCACATGCGAACTGAATCGCCTCTGGGCGCTTGTTGTTTGTGTCTCATGCCTTTCAGAAAAGCAGGGTTTTGATCTGCCTTCTGAAGTTACAGGTGGTCTTGCTCCAACCGAATGCTGGTTGGTAAAGCATTCCAAAGCCTGGGGCCCTGGAAATCAAACCTTCTTTCTCCTTTTGACTTGCATTTGGTTTTAGGAACCTTGACCAGATTTTGGTCGGTGGATCGCAGCATGCGATTGCAATTGTGCGGTTTGATCTTGTCGCATAGATATCTAGGAGCCTTCCCTTGGATGCACTTATGTGTCAGGCAGAGTGCTTTGAATGCAATTCTGTCTTTCACTGGCAGCCAGTGAAGGGATCTCAGTGAAGGTGAGATTGATTCCCAAGATTTTTTCCCAGTCAACAGTCTAGCGGCCGTATTCTGTACGACTTGAAGACGAGCGATTTGGTCATTGGGTACCTCGAGGTAAAGGGCATTTGCATAGTCCAGTCTGGAATTCACGATAGTTCCCACCACGACTGCTACGTCTTCTTTGGGGATAAATGGAATTAGTCTGCGTAGAAGGCGCATCAAATGGTGCGCCCCGCTGACTACTGACCCTATTTGTGCGTCCATTGTCATGAAGGTGTCAAACGTGACTCCCAGACTTTTGACTTTGGAGCTAGGGGCGATGATTTGTCCCAGGATGGGAGATGGTGTCCAGTTTGTTGTCGGTGGTTTCTTCCGACTGGCATCGAAGATAAAGAGTTCTGTTTTAGCACTATTGAGTTTGAGATAACTCTAAGGCCGGGTACTCACGACCAAACATGTATGGTGAAAGCGGTCCGTCGGACCGTTTCCACCATACATGTCTGCCAGAGGGCTTCTGTACGATGGTTGTACACACCATCGTACAGAAGTCCGCGCGTAAACAATACGCGGGGCGTGTCCGCGGTGTCGCCGCGTCGATGACGTGGTGTCGCCGCGACAATGACGCGGCGACGTGGGCGGCCCGCCTTTAAAATGCTTCCACGCATGCGTCGAAGTCATTCGACGCATGCGAGGGACGGCGGGCGCCTGGACATGTACGGTAGGTCTGTACTGACGACCGTACATGTCCGAGCGGGCAGAATTCCAGCGGACTGTTTTAAAACAAGTCCAGGAATATTTGTCTGCTGGGAAAAGGCCCGGCGGGCAAATGTTTGCTGGAATTCGGCCCGCTCGCGCCCACACACGACCAAACATGTCTGCTGAAACTGGCCTGCGGGCCAGTTTCAGCAGACATGTTTGCTCGTGAGTATGGGGCCTTAGGCCCCATACTCACGAGCAAACATGTCTGCTGAAACTGGCCCGCAGGCCAGTTTCAGCAGACATGTTTGGTCGTGTGTGGGCGCGAGCGGGCCGAATTCCAGCAAACATTTGCCCGCCGGGCCTTTTCCCAGCAGACAAATATTCCTGGACTTGTTTTAAAACAGTCCGCTGGAATTCAGCCCGCTCGGACATGTACGGTCGTCAGTACAGACCTACCGTACATGTCCAGGCGCCCGCCGTCCCTCGCATGCGTCGAATGACTTCGACGCATGCGTGGAAGCATTTTAAAGGCGGGCCGCCCACGTCGCCGCGTCATTGTCGCGGCGACACCGCGTCATCGACGCGGCGACACCGCGGACACGCCCCGCGTATTGTTTACGCGCGGACTTCTGTACGATGGTGTGTACAACCATCGTACAGAAGCCCTCTGGCAGACATGTATGGTGGAAACGGTCCGACGGACCGCTTTCACCATACATGTTTGTCCGTGTGTACCCGGCCTTAGTCATCCAGTTTTCTATTGAAGAGAGACATTTCTCTAATCTGAGATGATGATCCTTTTTATGGCAGATGCGAAAATACAACTGCGTGTCGTCTGCATAAGAGTGATAAAGTAGTTCATGGCTACTGATAATATCAAAGAGAGGATGAAGATAGATATTAAACAGCACTGGTGATAGGGGGGATCCTTGGGGGACCCCACATGGCACCGTGCGTTTTTCTGACGTGAAGGATCCCAGTTTCACTGTTTGTGATCGGTTTCCAAGAAAAGAGGAGAACCATGGTAAGGTATCTTCTGAGACTCCGGCGACTTCTGTTAGTCGTCTCAGTAGCAATTTATGGTCTACTGTGTCAAAAGCTGCGCTTAGGTCCAGCAGAACCAGGAGACAGGATTCTCCTTCGTCTGCGGCCTCGAGTGCATCGTCCCATATTTTCAGTAAGGCCGTTTCTGTCCCGTGTCCGGGACGGAACCCGGATTGAAATGGATCGAGTAGGTTGTGGGTGTCCAGATGCTGTTGCAGCTGATTTACCACCACTTTCTCCATTATCTTGGACAGAGCATTTAGACCTGTTATGGGACGGCGGTGAGTTGGGTCCATAGGATCCAAATTAGGTTTTTTCAAGATCGGCAAGATTGTGCCCTCTTTCAACAGGGAAGGCACTATGCCTTCCTTAAATGACTGATTTATAAGCTGCGTGATCGGAGGCGCCAGGATGTCGGCACATTCCTTCAGTAGCTTAGTGGGAATGATGTCATTTGGTGCTGTGCTGTTGCGCAGCACACCAATGAATTTTTTTGTTGTATCAATGGAGATGGGTTCCAAAGTGAACTTAGTTGATTGTAGAGGCGTTCTGTCGTTGTTTTGATTGAAGACGGGGCTGAGTGGAGTATTGTTTTGCCGAATACTTACCCAAATTTTTTCAATTTTGTTGATGAAGAAATCCGATAGTTCGTTGCAGAACTCTTGGGTGTCTGAAGTGGGGACTTCTAGACATCCAGGGTTCATGGTCTGGGTGACCATCCTGAAGAGTTCGCGTGGGCGATTCATTGCGCTGTTAATCACCCTGGAGAAGTGAAGTTTTTTGGTTTTGAAAATTTCCTTGTGATAATGCGTTGTTACTGCTTTGTAGAAGTTGAGGTGCTCTTCTGACGGACTTCTTTTCCAGGCGGCTTCCGCCCTCCTGCGCTCTTGCTTCAATAGCGACAGCTCGTTATTGAACCAGCTGGACTTTTTTTCCCGGCTGCGGAGTTTGCGCTTTGGAGCTGCTAAGTCGGCTGACTGTAGCAGAGCTGCATTAATGGCATCCAAAGTATCTGAGGCTGCTAGCTGGGGAGGAATAGCCCCAATTCGGTTTCCCAGGGTAGATCTGAAGAGTTCCGAGTGGAGCTTCCTGTGAGATCTAGCCCAGTGTATTGTCACCGGCTTGGGTACTTTCATGACTAATGGAGTTCTGGGGATTATGAAGCTAATTGCATGGTGGTCTGTCCATGGCAAAGGTTCATTTCCCAAAATGTTTATTTTCAGATTTTGTCTGAAAATTAGGTCGAGTGTGTGACCTGAAGCATGAGTTGGTCCGCGTATAAGTTGTTGAAGTCCTAATCCTTCCAGGTGGTCGATGCAGGCATCCGCGATGGGATCCTGTGAGGAGTTAGCCCACAAATTGAAATCCCCGAGCAGCAAAAGATGATTGCTGCTAAGGGAGTAAGTGGAAATGAACTCCGTTAATGCTGAAATCAACTGCGATTTGGGCCCAGGGGGCCTATAGCAGAGGAGAATGTGAACGGTCTCCTGAGAATGAGCTTGAAGTTGAAGCGTAAGGGTTTCCATAAAAGGTAGAGGATTTTGAAGGACCGGTTTAGTGATTGCAATATGCGACTTATGAATCACCGCCAGGCCTCCTCCCCTTTGCCCTATTCTATTTTCCGTTAAGATACGATAGTTTGCTGGCACCAATTCTCCAAGAATGGTGTTGCAATCGTCCGACAGCCAACTTTCCGTAATAAAGAGGCAGTCTAGATCGTTTTGTAGTAAGAAATCATGGATTTCTGATCGGTGTTTAACTGCTGATCTAGTGTTAAGCAAGGCACAAGATATGTGCCTGAGCTGTATTGAATGATTGAAATTTTTGATGATCGATCGATGATCGAACCTCAAAAGTTGATCTGATTTTAAGGCTATTGTGGTGGCGGCAGGTATTGTAGTTGCGAATTGTCTCAGACCCCAAATGGTTTCTGCAGAGTATCGCAACTTAACCATTGTTGCCCGTCACCGAGGGCTGGAGTGCGGGCGTAAGGTGAGAGAGGATTCGAGAATCCTAGCTCAAGGGGAGTTTAGGTTTTTTGGTCCAGAGGAAGGCAAAAAAACCCTAGGCAAGCTGGCCAATGTGCTGCGGCAGGGAAAAAAATTCCTTCCTGATCCCTGAAGGCGATCGGCTCAAAACCCTGGATCAAAAGACAGACGGCTAAGGAGGGGAAAAAAAGGGGGGGGGGGATGCTGGGTGTCACTGCTGCTGGGGTAAACCAAAATACTGGCCGCCAGGCAAAGTACAGGACCCGGGCTGGGGGGGGGCTGTCAGCTTGGTAAAAATAATATTTACCGATGAAGTTGCTGAACAGGGGGCCTCTGGGGGTGTGGGGGTTGAAAAACTAGAGCAATCTATGCTTAGGAAGTTAATAAAGAGAGAAATGAACGGCGCGCCGGTAGGCCGCGGCTGAAGCCGCGGACTTTCCTAAGGTGCGGCGGCCGCGAGAAGGAGCAGGCTGGCGCGGGGGTGAAAAAGCACCAAAAAACGCCGGAAATACACCCAGGGGGGGTGACTTGGGATCACCACAAGAGCGGGTGGCCGTGCGGGCGATGATGCCGGCGAGAGATTGTATAGAGAGCCGCAGTGTGGGGTCAGAGTGACGGCTGCCCTGATAAGGACGGCCGTCCGTGGATCCCCAGGATGTCGGGCCCTGAGAGGCAGGGTCTTACCTGCGGAGGTAAAGAGGAGTCCTTGTGGAGAGCGAGGTGCTGTTTCCTGGTTCCAGGGAGCTGTTTCAAGGAGCGTCTAGCCTAGCAGCTGCCTAGCCTCTGACTGCCAGGTCTGGGTGGAAGCAGGCTCGTATGCGGAAGGTCCGAAGCGCCCTACTCCACCGCTGACACTGACTGAACTGACTGACTGACTGTGTAGGTACATTTATGCAGGCTTGGCTTGTGGCCAAGCATGTCTGTTTTTTTTCTGGGTTTTGCAGAACCAAGGGAGAGCTGGGTGACTCACTGGATGACTCACAGGCAGCATCACTGAGACCTCCCTCTTATTTCTAGAATGTGTTGAAACCTTCTAGAAAGATGGGAGGGGAAGTGAGGTGGAGCTGTCTGGAGTATTCTGAGGGCCCTGACCAATCCCCAACTTGGGTTGGCATGGGGCAGGTCCCCTCAAATACTCTGGGTCAGCCCAGCTGGGGAGGAGTTGTTTTGGTGGAAGCTGGAGATGGAGTGTTAGGCTGTCGTGGCCTTTGAGGGAGCTCACCAGTCTGGAGGGGGAGGCACTGGGAGCAAGGAGGACAGTGGGAGAACACTGCCTGTCAAGTCTCCAGGAGCATCAGGAACAGCCAAGGGCTGGTGGGTGACACACAGTCAGGAGAACTAGGAGGCACGCCTGAGAGGACTGGGATGGAGTAGTCTGGGATAGGTGAAGAGCCAGTCAGGAGAACTGTGGTTGCATGGGCAGTGGAAAGGGGTAGCCAGGAGGGCTGGCAGTGCCTGAAGAGGTGGTACTGGGAGCAGTAGCCACATGTGGGACAACTAGCACAAAGGACTACCATTCTTGCTACACCATAGGGGCCCGACGTCCATGCTTGCAAAGGGCATTTGCTTTGGGCCTGACAGAGTCAATGTCAGTTCCCCACAACAGTGCTAGCTAGTCCTGGGAGTGATAGTCTGCAAGCAAGTGTTTGTGCTGGAGGTTGAGGAGAAGAGATTGCATACAGTATGCCGAGTGTATATCATTCAGTCCCAATGAATATTTCTTCAATCAAGTGGGCATCCCATATGTACCCCACCCCCATCCAAGTTTAATTTACCTTTTAAAACAAATAAAGTGCAAGGCCTTCTTTTTGACTTGTTGTGTTTGGAAATATATGTGACTGGCTATGCAGGGCGGGAGACGAACCACAATCACCAGCGGCCCCTACGCGGGTCGCGCTACACAAAGTACCTTTCCTTGGCATAGTTTTGGATATTATGCTTTGCACGCATGTTGATGTGTAGAAGTTCTAATTGTTTTAGTCGCAATGTGTATGAAAACCCTAACACTACTGTATCCATAAGACCAATTGGATGTTGTTCTATTAGCTAATAATCACAGATGTCCTGTGAACATTGCAATGGATCTTTGTTTAATATTAATGATTTTTATATAGGTACAGCAGATACAACAGAGAATGGACAAGCTTCACAAGTGGAAGACAATGGCAGCAGAGACTCACACTTTATTGAGGGAAAACCTTGGTCAGGTAACTCTACGATCCCCTCACAACTTAAAGTTCAACTCATTGACTAGCTTAAGCTCATTAACTTGTGCTATTGCTAGTGTGCATGGCCTTTTGAGATTTGTTATTATCAGTTTATGTTTTGCTTTTATACTTCCCTACAAATTAGACATGGGAAAATGTATGAGAGATGATCTGAAAGGCCTGTGTGGACTATCCCTTAGTGCACTATCCCACTATAAAAAAAACTGTGGTCATCTAAATCTGATGGATATTGGTAGGCATTACATGAATAATGCCCTGTACACACAATCGGTTCATCTCGTGAAAACGGTCTGATCGATTTTTTTATCAGATATCCGATGAAGCTGACTTTCATCAGTCTTGCCTACACACCATCAGTTAAAAAAACGATTGTCTCAGAACGTGGTAACGTAAAACACAACGACGTGCTGAGAAAAATTAAGTTCTGAGCATGCGTTGATTTTAAACCGATGGATTTCCCCACAGACGATCGTTTTTTTCTATCGTTTTTTTAACCATCAGATAATTCTAAAACAGGTTCTAAGTTTTTTTCACCGATGGGAAAAAAACTGATGGGGCCCACACACGATCGGTTCGTCTGATGAAAACGGTCCATTAGACCGTTTTCATCAGACGAACCGATCAGGTGTACGCGGCATAAGACTTAGGATTGTGCCGGGAGATTAAAAGGGCTTCTATGATGATGATTTATACACTGACAGATGTGGTAATCATCATGTATGTCATGCTGCTGAGTTACTAATTCTTGCCGTTACTAATACCAGGTTCATGTGTAGAATGGTTTCCATTTGTAATTTAGATTTTTCCTTTTCCTTAATCACTGCATTACTTACCTTTAATATCTCCTCTCTATGTGGTTTCATGACAATTTCTGCAAATTATTTATGCTTAAAACATTCTCTGACATTATACTGTCAAATAATCTAAACACTGTTATTGTTAAATTGAGCAACACCTATCTCCATTCTAAACTCTACCAGCCATTAACTGACATTTTGTGTGAAAGTGGATAGCATTTTAATGGTACAGGCTTACAATCATAAAGGATATTGGTCCCGTCCCTTACCATTGAGTCATAGCTATGACTAAGCACTGATTGTTTGTGCGAAACGCGTCAGATTTTTTACCCCACTGCTTGCTGTGCTGTGTTTTGTAGTGCCTTTTATCCTTTTTTCACCAATAAAGGCTACCTTTTTAGGTTCATCTTGGTGTGCGGCTGTCCTTGAATTCCTTTCATTGATTTTTTGCCTTGTGCATTGCCAGCACCCACGGTCTTTGAGGAGGACATTTGATTGCTTATTGCATTTGCCTGGAGCGGCGGTCTCTTTTTCTTCCCTTAACCATTGATGTCTGGCCATTTATGATTATATAGCTGTCTGTAAGTCTGTGGCTGTCCATCAATGTCTGTGGCTCCCTTTATCTATTGTCCTGTATGTTCGTCTTGGTGGACAAATCTATCCATGTATTCACTTGCACAAATGCAAATTCTGTAAAATGTCATGCAATGGTAGACTTTTGGGCTAATTTACTAAAGGAATTGAGAATATTCACACAATAAAATGTATGAATTAATTATTCCTTGTTTATTTTTATAGGTGATCTGCTGACTTCAGATCTGGCTATCCAGTACAGTTCATATGGTGATAGAAGTCAAGATGAGTGTCATGACACAGTCTCCAAATTCACTGGTAATTATAGTGAGCTAGCAAATATGGCCAGGGAGATGGTGTGAATAGGGAGGTCAAATAGAAGGGAGATGCTGTGATTGGGGGGGGGGGGGTGAAGTAGGTGGGGTGAAGGTGCTGTGACCAGGGGGGTTGGTGAGAAGGATGGGAGCAGACACTGTAAGCAGGGGGGGGGGGGGGTTAATATGTGTGCAAGAGAGCTGTTGTGACCAGGGGAGGTAAGGTAGATGGGAGAAAGGCTACCTAAGGAAGTCAAGTGGGAGGAAGGTACTGTGATCAGTAGGAGGGTAATATCTCATAGTTCCATAGGTGTGCACAGCCTATTGCATTAGGGTGTGCACCCCAAAGCCTAAACACACACTACCGATCACTCACGATGTTCATTCAGAAAGGGAAGGGGCCAGGAAATTACACATTTACTGGCTCCTACCACACTCTTAAAACATCCCAGGAGCAACAGCAGATAGAAAAGGAGGGAAGCTGGCAATGCTACAGGGGGAGATGGGAGCCAGGGCAGTAGAGGGAATGTGTGCTGCACAGGGTGATTAGGGTGTGCCTGGGCACACCTGGCACACACTGTGCGCACGCCTATGCATAGTTCCTTCTTCTCCTCTGTTTTCCCTTTTATCCTATTCAAAATTAAAAACATTATTGCACTTCCACTGTATTCTATAAGATGCATCCTGCAGTACTATAACCAGGATCTGCTGCAGGAAGGGTACATTCATACTGCAGGTCTTACTAGGGGTTTGGATATGAGTCCTTGAGAATTGTTTCACTTTTTTAAAGATTCTGCACAACATGTACACTTCATGGCATACTTATTTGAAATTAGTTTGGAATGTGCAATATATGACTGTATTTTAGAGCTGCACAATAAATCGTTAAAAAAAAATCGTGCTCTCAATTCAACCCCCCTGACGATCTCCAATGCAGAGTTTGCCGATTCTTTCATATAAAAAGTGGAGAGACTTATCGGCTCACTGTCAAAACAAAATATCGAGCATTCTGCCAAGTTTTTAACAGGAAACATTGTAACTAACTCTTCCTTCTTGGATCGAAGGGATAAACTTCTGTGTGTGTGTAAAGAAAAAATCCAGGCAGTCTGCCAAATTTGTAACAAAATTAAACATTGTAACTAACTTTCTTTAGGCAAACTTCTGAGTGTAAATACAGGAATTTTAACCACTTAAAGTCCAAATCTTTTTTGACACTTGTTTCTTAAAGTGGAGTTCCACCCAGGAATTTTTTTTTAGCCCAAAAATCCTAAAAAAAATAGAAAAAAAAAATTATACTCACCCGAAATACTTGTTGCTATGCGGAAGTCCATAATCTGCCTCTTCCGTAGCCGCGGTCTGTCTTCTTCCTTCATCTTCTTCTAGTGAATGGGGCGTGCTGCTTTCTGGGAACTGTGTGTGTTCCCAGAGAGCAGCCGCCCATTCACAAGTCGGCGCGAGACTCGTGCATGCACAGTAGGAAACGGGCAGTGAAGCCATAAGGGTTCACTGCCTGTTCCCCTTAGTGTAAATGGCGGCGCAGGACCTGCACCAATTGAGGGATCGGCATCGGGGGGCCATCAGCGCAGGCGAGTAGGACAGGTAAGTGTCCTTATTAAAAGTCAGCAGTTACACTGTTAGTAGCTGCTGACTTTAAAAAAAAAAGAAATTTGCGGGTGGAATCCCGCTTTAAGTTAAAAATCAATATTTTTTGCTAGAACATTTCGATTTTTTTTTATAGAGAGGGGGTCTGATTATACAAAATCCCTCCTATTGGCCTTTCTAAGCCTACTGACCATAGTTCAAAGGCCATACAGTGCATTATGATTATAAAAAAATTTTTTTTTAGGTGAAACAAATTTGCCAGAACCATGCATCTCAAACCTGCAGGATTAACCTCAAACCCATGATAGTGGCCATTCTGAACCTTATCCCTAGGACTAAGCATGTGATCATGCAATTACCACTAAACCTTTATGTCCTGTGCCATGTGAAAATAGCTTTTTATAGGGCAGCCAAAGTTCACTTTGATGTGGTTCTTTGCACGTACTCTTGTATTTTATTTGCTAGATCAAAGGGAATGTCTGGCAGCCAGAACACACATATCATATGTTCTCCTTGGAACAAAGTGGGTTCATTGAAATACTCTAACTCTGTACTCAGAAACCAGTACTTGTAAAATGTTTTCTTTTCTCTATAATATGATATGGTAGACTACAAGGACAACTAACGCCTGGTGCCCTGTCAATGGAAAACAAAACAAATACTATTCTGTTTCTCAGCATGAAAATAGTTATATAATAATATGCATACTTTTAGTGGTATGACCTCTGCTGGCTCATGACCAAAGTGTGGCAAAAAAAAAAAAAAAAACTTGATTTTTTTTTTTAGCCAGTTGTGGGCACTGTGGGGGAGAGTTACTAAAATTGGTACACTCATAATCTCGTGCAGGTGTGCATAGTAACCAATCGGCTTCCGGGTTTTATTATCAGAGCTTAATTTAACAAGCTGAAGTTAGAAGCTGATTGGTTACTATGCACAGCTCCTGAGTGTTCCAGTTTTAGTAAAGCTCCCCCTGTATGTTTTATTAAAGTTACTTTATATATCATTGCCAAAAATTTAAAACCAAGGAATACATCACCTATTTCTTCTGATATTAATGTTTGTCCTATAAATTTCTAAACGAAGGAATATAAAACGTTTGTTCCCTGTGTCATACCTTACAAGCAGCTGAGTGAGAAACAGTGCTACTGAAGGAGCAATGGAGATTATTACTTGATGTCTACATTGTCCCCTTGCCTCATACTAACCAGTGTTCTGAATATAACTTGCCAACGAATAATAGCTAGGGACTGTGTAGGGGAAACTGCTTCTTTGAAGAGATCCTACTGTTATGTGTTACATGGTTGCAAAGTTGATATATTAATAAAATGCAACCCCAATTCCAAAAGAATTGGGACACTGTGTACGCTGTGTAAAATTTACATAAAAACAGAATGCAATGATCTGCAAATCTCATAAACTCATATTTTATTCACAATATACACAGAAAACATATCACATGTTTAAACTGAGAAAATATAAAATTTTAGGAAAAAAATAAGGTAATTTTGAAATTGATGGCAACAACACATCTCAAAAAAATATGGGACAGGGCTTTGTTTACCACAGTGTAACATCTCCTCTTCTTCTTTCAATCTTCTTTTATTTGTTTTTAAATAGCAAAGCAAAAATACACAGAACCCTAGGAGGCATTCCTCTGGTTTAAATCAGTCAACTCATATATAAGGGGGTTATATACCTGACAATTCAGACAGTACAACAAAAAATAATAATTCGCTTTTCGCCCTGTCATTCCTGTCCTTCTCCATACATAACCGGGGATCGGGGAAAGAGAAAAAAAATCCGTAATACATTATATAATTCTCTCTTATGCTAATTCTCTTCCCCGTTACCCCAAATCTACTTCATTAATCCACTCCCCTAATACCATTTTGCCTCCGTACCCTTTTGCCCCCGTCCCAGCAGGAAATCCATGTCCCGTCGAGATTGGGGCAAGTACTCTGTCCCTCTCTGCCTTACCTCCCCTTTATCCCCCCATCTGTAAAGTAACCCAAAAAACAAAATCCCAGCAGTCAGACGAACAAAACAAAGCAAAGCAAAACAAAACAAAACACCAAAAAAAAAAAAAAAAAGAGACCCCCCCCCCCGGACCTCCCCACGTCCCCCCCTCAATCCACATCTATCAAGGCCTTACCCTCCTCCGAGTATCTAAATATGTTCCACTCCGCCCACGTTTCCAAATATACCTTCCGTTTCTGCCTTGAGGTCCATACCAAGTCCTCCATTCTGTTCAGGTCTTCCACTCTATTGAGCCACATCCTAATAGTTGGAGGCCGTGTCTGCTTCCACATCCCTGGGATACATGCCCGGGCTGCATTTAAAAGGTGGCACACCATCGTTTTCCTATATCTCCTCACTGACATCTCTGTATCTTGCAACATAAAGAAGGACCACTCGTCTGGTAGTTGTTCCCTACTGAATCTTTGCGTTATTTCTCGGACCCTGCTCCAGTATCTTAAAATCTTGGGGCAGGCCCAGAAGATATGTATTAAAGTTCCTCCTCTCTTCCCGCACCTCCAACATCTGTCTATCATATCTGAGTAGCACTTATTCAGTACCTCCGGAGTCCGGTACCACTGTGACAAAATTTTATAATTCATCTCTTGTGTCTTTACACACATAGAGGATTCAAAAATATTCCGAATTATTTTGTTCTTTTGCTCTTCTGTAAAAGGCCTTCCCAATTCACGCTCCCATTTATTAAAAAAAGGTATCTGTGACTCCTCTGTTGGGTTATTCAAAAGCTCACTAATTCTCGATAGGGAGTGCCGTAAAGTCCCCCCCCCACTACAATACCTCTCAAACCTTGTCAAACTTCGGCCGTATCTGGCCGGAGATTTCAAAGTATCAAGGTAATGTTGTAGTTGTAAAGACCGCCAAAAGTCAAGTTGATAGGGTAACTCACCCATTGTCATCTCCTGCCTAGTGATCCAAGCCCCCTCCTTCAGGAAGTGCGAAGCCTGGAACCGCCCCTGTTCTATTAATTTACAAAATGGTCCTTTCGTCCAACCTGGTTTGAACTGTGGGTTTCCCAGAATTGGGAAGAGCGGTGAATCCTCCGTTGATAGAATCCCTCTGACGAATAACTTATGTGCCACCCGGAGAGTGGGACCTATCAACGGATGATTCTTAATATCCATTGAGAGCCCCCGATAGCACCATGCTGCCCTCTGCAGCATACATCCGCATTGATCTTGCTCTAGCCCTGGCCATAACTTATCTCCAGAATGTCTGCTCCAGTCAATAAGTCGACACAATAACGCCGCCTGGTAATATCTATAAAGATCCGGGGCCGCTATTCCTCCATCCCGTTTAGCCAGTGATATTACGCAAGCCTTTATTCTTGGACGTTTATTCGCCCAGATAAATCTATTAATAAGGGACTGTGCTTGTTTGAAAAAAAAATTTGGTATTGCAATCGGGAGGGTCTGAAAGAGGTACAGAAATTTAGGTAATATGCTCATTTTGATGATGCTGGATCTCCCAAACCACGAATGGAACCCCCTCTGCCATCCATCCAGGAGGGCCCGGGTTTTGGACAATAAGGGTACAAAATTAAGTTTAAAAACTTGTGTTAAGTCCGCCGGGATGGATGTACCCAGATATGTAAGGGAGGTGTCCGACCATCTAAATCTGAACTTTAATTTAAATTTCCTTAATTCTCTCCCTGGAATCGCCACTCCCATCGCCTCTGATTTATCATAGTTAATCTTAAAATTTGACCACTCTCCATACACACTTAGGGCCAAATCCTCAGCCAGGCGGCGTAACTTAACTTTCAGCAGTTAAGTTACACTGACTTAAAGTTTTTACCTAAGTGCCTGATCCTCAAAGCACTTACGTAAAAATTTCAAGCAGTGTAAGTTAAGTGCCGCCGTCGTAAGGCGTTCCTCCTCTCCGGGGGGCGTTTACAATTTAAATGAGGCGCGCTCCCGCGCCGGCCGTACTGCGCATGCGCGTGACGTCATTTTCCCGACGTGCATCGCGCGAACGTAATTGACGCCGGGCGGCTTTGTGGATTGCGACGGGACACTAAAGTTACGACGGGTGAAAAAAAGACGCGCCGGGAAAACAAATAATTTTAAAAAAAAATGACAGCGTCGCTCGGCATGCATTCCTGAGGGAGAACTCCATGCCAATTTTCAATGAAAAAAACGGCATGGGTTCCCCCTCAGGAGCATACCAGGCCCTTAGGTCTGGTATGGGTTGTAAGGAGACCCCCCTCCGCCGCAAAATTGACGTAGGGGGTCCCCCTACAATCCATACCAGACCCGTATCCAAAGCACGCTACCCGGCCAGCCAGGAAGGGAGTGGGGACGAGCGAGCGCCCCCCCCCCCTCCTGAGCCGTGCCAGGCCGCGTGCCCTCAACATGGGGGGGTTGGGTGCTCTGGGGCAGGGGGGCGCACTGCGGGCCCCCCCACCCCAGAGCACCCTGTCCCCATGTTGATGAGGACAGGACCTCTTCCCGACAACCCTTGCCATTGGTTGTCGGGGTCTGCGGGCGGAGGCTTATCGGAATCTGGGAGTCCCCTTTAATAAGGGGGCCCCCAGATACCGGCCCCCCACCCTAAGTGAATGGATATGGGGTACATCGTACCCCTATCCATTCACCTGTAGGCAAAAAGTAAAAGTTAATAAACACACAACACAAGGCTTTTTAAAATATTTTATTATTCTGCTCCGGACGCCCCCCCTGTCTTCGTTATTAGCTCAATTACCAGGGGGGGCTTCTTCTTCCACTCTCCGGGGGTCTTCTCCGCTCTCCGGGGGTGTTCCGCTCTCCGGGGGGGGGCTTCTCCGGACTCCGGGGGGCTTCTTCCATCTTCTCCCCTCTTCCGCTCTTGACTCGGCGAACCCCGGTTCTTCTGCAGCTGTCCGGTGCCTTCTTCTTCAGCGCTGGCTGCCTGCTATGTTTGTGTGTTAGCTCAATTTCAAACAGGCAGCCGGCGCGGTCTTCTGTGACGCCAGGGTCTTCTGGTCTTCTGTTCTTCCGATGTTGCCTCGTCGCCTGTTGTCGCTGTAATGATGGAAGCGCGCCTTGCATCCCATTTATATAGGCATCACCGTCCCATCATGCTCCGGTAGGTACCCACGTGGTGGGTGCACGTGGGTAGGCACCCACCACGTGGGTACCTACCGGAGCATGATGGGACGGCGATGCCTATATAAATGTGATGCAAGGCGCGCTTCCATCATTACAGCGACAACAGGCGACGAGGCAACATCGGAAGAACAGAAGACCAGAAGACCCTGACATCACAGAAGACCGCGCCGGCTGCCTGTTTGAAATCGAGCTAACACACAAACATAGCAGGCAGCCAGCGCTGAAGAAGAAGGCACCGGACAGCTGCAGAAGAACCGGGGTTCGCCGAGTCAAGAGCGGAAGAGGGGAGAAGATGGAAGAAGCCCCCCGGAGTCCGGAGAAGCCCCCCCCGGAGAGCGGAACACCCCCGGAGAGCGGAGAAGACCCCCGGAGAGTGGAAGAAGAAGCCCCCCCTGGTAATTGAGCTAATAACGAAGACAGGGGGGGCGTCCGGAGCAGAATAATAAAATATTTTAAAAAGCCTTGTGTTGTGTGTTTATTAACTTTTACTTTTTGCCTACAGGTGAATGGATAGGGGTACGATGTACCCCATATCCATTCACTTAGGGTGGGGGGCCGGTATCTGGGGGCCCCCTTATTAAAGGGGACTCCCAGATTCCGATAAGCCTCCGCCCGCAGACCCCGACAACCAATGGCAAGGGTTGTCGGGAAGAGGTCCTGTCCTCATCAACATGGGGACAGGGTGCTCTGGGGTGGGGGGGCCCGCAGTGCGCCCCCCTGCCCCAGAGCACCCAACCCCCCCATGTTGAGGGCACGCGGCCTGGCACGGCTCAGGAGGGGGGGGGGCGCTCGCTCGTCCCCACTCCCTTCCTGGCTGGCCGGGTAGCGTGCTTTGGATACGGGTCTGGTATGGATTGTAGGGGGACCCCCTACGTCAATTTTGCGGCGGAGGGGGGTCTCCTTACAACCCATAACAGACCTAAGGGCCTGGTATGCTCCTGAGGGGGAACCCATGCCGTTTTTTTCATTGAAAATTGGCATGGAGTTCTCCCTCGGGAATGCATACCAAATGCCGTCGCTTGAATGGGCCTTTACAAGGTGTGACTAACTTTACACTTTGTAAAAGCAGCCCTAGTTTTACACCAGGCAAACTAACACTTACGGCGTAAAAACTAGGTACAAAAGCTTTGAGGATCGCCCTAAGTGCTAATTTGCATACTAACAGAGGCATTTCGACTCGAAATGCCCCCAGTGGCGGATGCGGTACTGCATCCTAAGATCCGGCAGTGTAAGTCCCTTACAGATGTCGGATCTTCTGCCTAACTTAGGAAAACTGCTTCTGAGGATCAGTTCCAAAGTTAGAACCAGAGATACGACGGCTTACGCCGGAGTATCTCTTTTGTGGATATGGCCCTTAGTTCTTGTATCAGATTGGGAAGGGATTCCATCGGGCTGGTCAGACTAAACATCATGTCATCTGCATATGCTGAACATTTATATTCTGTACCTCCCAGAGACACCCCCTTAATACCAGAATTCAGCCGTATCCTACTCAAGAGTGGCTCCATCGTCAGAGCAAACAATAGCGGCGATAAGGGACATCCCTGCCTAGTCCCATTGGAAAGTTTAAAGGGTGATGACAGTATTCCATTCACTCTGACCTGCGCCACCGGGTGTGTATAGTTGCTTGCAATCCATTGCAACATCTTTCTACCAAACCCCATGTGTCTTAATACTGCAAACATAAATTGCCAGTTTATCCGGTCAAATGCTTTTTCTGCATCCGTTCCAAAAAAGACACATGGGGTTCGGGAAGTACCAACCAGGTGGATCAGGTTCATAGTCTTAACAGTATTGTCTCGAGCCTCCCGCATCTGCACAAATCCCACCTGGTCTTTGTGAACCAATCCTGGAATGTTCCGCTGAACTCTCCCCGCCAGAATCCTAGCAAAGAGCTTCAGGTCTTCGTTCAACACAGAGATCGGTCTACAATTCCCACATTGTGAGGGATCCTTTCCTTCCTTAGGAATAACTGCTATCACCGCCTTCAATGAGTCAGGGTGGAATGCACCCGAGTCCCCTAAGCCATTAAACATTTTTATCATAAATGGGCCCAACTCTGACAGGAAGGCTCTATAGTATTGAATGGTGTACCCATCCGGTCCCGGTGCTTTCCCCCCTTTCCCCTTTTTCACTGCCTCCTGTAGTTCCTCTATTGTAATGGGTTTTTCCATCTCTTGACTCATTTCTGATGTTAGACTCGGGATGCCCGAGGATGCTATGTAGTTACCCATTTCCGCCTTATCCTGCGAACTTATTTGCAAATTATATAGAGAACTGTAAAAGTCTCCAAATCTCCCTGCTATCTCTCTAGGTAACAAAATTTTCTCTCCGCCTGTGCCCTGAATTATTGGAATATAGGTCTTAGTCTGTTGTTCTTTTAACAAGCTTGCCAGTTGTTTCCCGCTCTTATTCCCAAACTCATAGTCCTGCCTTCTACCGTTTTGTATAGCCCTTTTAGCTCTATATAAAAGTATTTCTGTAATCTGCCTACGGGCCGCCCGTAAATCCCGTTCTAACTCTGGGTTAGGGTACTGTTTATGTCTTGTTTCCAAACTTGCAATCTCTGTCATTAAAGATGTTACCTTCAGCTCCCTTTCTCTCTTGATCCTTGACCCAACCTTCATCAGAACCCCCCTTATTACCGCCTTATGAGCCTCCCAAACCACTCCCAGATTACAATTGGGGATATCGTTAGTCTCGAAGTACCACTTTATTTCCTTCCGTACCTCCTCTAATATAGCCTCCTCCTGTAGTAAACTTTCATTCAATCTCCATGACCCGGACCCTAGGGGCCGGGAGTCTCCTAACGCGTATCTCAAAAGAATTGGGGCATGGTCTGTCCACGTAATCTCTCCTATTTCAACCTCTTTTACAGAATGTAACTGATTGTGTGGAATAAAGTAGTAATCTATCCGCGAATAACTCTTGTGCGGGATAGAGTAAAAGGAGTAGTCTCGTTCCCCCGGATGCATCAGTCTCCATATATCTATTAATCTTGCCTGTTGTAACATGTGTTGGATACGCTTCCGGGTTCCCCCCCTGACTGATGATCCACCAGTTGATGTATCTACCTTTGAGTCTAATGGCATGTTCAAGTCTCCTCCCATTAACAACTGGCCTTCCTGAAAACCTGCCAAGTTATCCAAGAATTTTCTCATGAAGCGATCTTGTTGTGTATTGGGGGAGTAAAAAGTAGCCAGGGTTATTATCATACCCGCTATAGTTCCTTTCACAGCTAGATACTGCCCCCCTGGATCCACCAACGATTCTGTAAATGACCATGGGGTGTTTTTTGAAATTAAAATAGAGACTCCCCCCCTTTTAGCCTCTGGATTCGTTGCGTGATATACCCATGGGAACGATCTACTTACAAGAAAGAGTGCTCCCCCCGTCTTGAAATGGGTCTCTTGTATTAAAGCAATGTTACTTCCCCTTTTTTTCAAGTCTTGCACCAAAATCTTCCTTTTTTCGGGTATATTTAAACCCTTGGCATTAATTGATAACACCGCCAGAGGGTCCATCTCCAATCCAATGAAATGCCCCAAGGGGGTATCACACTCTCTTCTAACCAGCAGTATCGGGTCAGGTCGCAGCGGGGAGGTCCGTGGGGGGGGGGGCGGAGAAAAGAAAAAGGGTGGAGAAAAGAAGAGAAAGGGAAAAAAAAAAAAAAAAATTTAGAGAGCCCCCTCCCCCCTCCCTCCCAAAAAATAAATAAAAATTAAAATAAAAAGGAAAAAAAAAGGGGAAAAATATATTTTTTATTAAATAAAATAAAATAAAACAAAACGTAACAAAACCCCCCTACTCTAGGATGATATCAGTGGACGGCGGTGAGGAGATCATAAGCCTCCCCCCCCTCCAAAGACGTCACTAAGCCAATGCTTTTACACTCTCAACCCCTATACCCTATGAGTGTTGGCCTAATCGGGGGAATTCACCCACGCCTCTCCCGGTGAGGGATCCTCCTCATCCCCCCTCCACAGCTCCTTCCAGTACTCACAAAAAAAAAAAAAAAATTAATTTGGTCCCACTAAAAGTTATTACCCACTCCCCGGGGCAGGGGGGGGAAAAAAGAAGAAAGGAGAGGCGGGGGGCGGTCCCCATAAAAAAGAAGGGGAAAAGAAAGAACAAAGGGGGTATGGCACTCCTGCCACCCCCACTAACTCCTATGATACTCCTATGATACTCACGGCACACTTTTGCCCCGAAATATCTCTCAAAAAAAAAAAAACACCCCCCCTCCCGACTTTACACTTTATGCAGCCGTAGGGACGTGCCCCCCCCCCACTACAATTCCCTCATACCAGTTCATCCTCTCATTATTACAGTATCCAACAGTAACCAACTAAGCCAGTTAGAAACTGCCCCAGGGTTAAAAATAAATATTTCAGGCATAACATTAACATACTTTCTATCCGTCTGTATTATTAATATAATTTATCAGGCTATTATTATAGAGGGGGAGTTCAAAAAGAGGGCAAGTTCAAATCTAGATATATAATATATCCCTCCTCCCTTAATCCCTCCTTCTCTTCCCCCCTCCTATCATTCCCATGGGCCCCTTTTCCTCTCCCCCCCCTCCCTTCCCTATTAACCTCCCCCCTCCCTTCCCTATTAACCTCCCCCTTGTGAACCCCCCGTCTATACTTATTGTGCTTTCTTAACAACCAGTTTATCAAATTGAACTGGAAGATTTAGTGTCTACGAAACAAAACAGACAAACACCAAAAAAAAAAGAATTAAAAAAAAAAAAAAAAAATAATATTTCCCTTTGGGCAACATTGCCTATCTCTACTCCCCTCCTGTGAACTATATTAAATCCCTTCACCATATGAAATACATCCTCCACTATTACTATATTATCCCCCCTTCTAAGTTGCTTCCTCCGTGATACCAAGAGGAAAAAAAAAAAAAAAAAAAAGGACCCATTACACCTCCCCCCTCCCTGTCCTCCCGGGACCAAGGCCTGAGCACTGATTGCCTACTTAAATCCATAGGGCAAGAGAAAAAAATAAAAAAAAACATCATACTGCATATGAAAAAGACCGGAAAAGAATATATATATATATATATATATAAAAATAAAGGGGGGCATGTACCACTCTTCTTGCTCTTCAAGCTTATCAAAATAAATATCATATGTTAAACTTTAAGCTATTTCATGTTCTGCCTTGTACCTAATACTCCCTCCCCTCCCCCCTGTGCATTCGTGCAACACACAAAAAAAAAAAAAAAAAAAAAAAACTATACAAAAACTTTCAAAAATCACACTTGACTTTATGGCCTCTGGCATTAGTGCCCCCCCTCCCCTCTATACCTCCCCCCTTACCCCCCCTTTTCATCCCTCTATACATCCCCCCTCCCCCTCCCCCCCGACACAATATCAGCCCCTGCCAAAAAAAAAAATAAATAAAAAAAAAAAAGGGGGGGGCCTAAAACACAAAAAGCCCCCCCCCCCCAAAAAAAAAAAAATTAATTCAAAAATTCATACATATATAACCATCTATACAAGGCAACATAAACATAGCCAGATTATACAGATTATCCAGTCCCCTTTCATCTGGCTATGAACCCCACTTATATTTAGCTCTTTAGCCGCCGTTATTCCCCCCGCCCCTCCTCCCCCCTCTCCCCGAGGAGAAGGAAACCATTCAAAAAGTCAAACAGAAAAAAAAAAAAAAAAGGGACCTCTTCCAAAAAAAAAAAGAGAAAATATAACCAGGACCTAGGTTCTTTTAAAGTCCACTGTTCTGGGATTCAGCTGCAGCCAGTCAGGTACCTCAAATGGTTCTGTTTCCAGAAATACAAAGAGGGCTGGAAGGTCGCCTCTTGACCGCAGCCAAAATGAGGACTGCCCTTTCTTGATAAGCACTGACATGGGGAATCGCCACCTATATGACCCCCCCCACACCTTTACCCGATCAAGTATTGGGCGAAGTAACCCTCTTCGGTGGAGGGTAGCGTTAGATAAATCCGGTAGGATTTTCACCATTGCCCCATGGAAGTCCATGGCGCCAACTTCCCATGCCTTTCGCAAGATCGCCTCCCTATGTGAGAAATAATGCAACCGACAGATAACATCCCTGGGACGACTATTGTCTTTTGACTTGGGACCCAATGCTCTATGCATTCTATCCATCACATAGTTCAATGGGGTCGTCTCTTTCATCAGGCTCTGCAAAATATGGTCAACAGTGTCCTGCAAGACCTCCTGGTCTGCTGGTTCTGGGACCCCCCGGATTCGAATATTGTTACGACGGCTCCTGTCCTGGAGCTCTTCCAACTGTAATTGAATAGAAACTGAGACGTCCCTCTGTATGCTCTTCTCCCTCTCTAGTACCCCCACACGTTCCTCCAGGGCCTTCAGCCCACTCTCCCCTGATGATGTACGGGCCTCTAGGCTTTGTATTTCGTTCCTTACCCCCTCAAGGTCCCTGGCATGTACCTCTTCTACCTTTGAGATCAGCTCCGTGATGTCTGCCCTGGTGGGGAGGGCTTGAATTAAAGCTTTCAAAATGTCCATCTCGCTTTTTAACTCACCAGCCTCCCGTGATAAAGGGGGTACTATGGCTCCAGCTAAGGCTGCGGACATACGGGGACTTTGTGGTGCAGTCTGTAGTGCCTCCACGTCTGATCTTACAGACATTACTTGCTGGGTTGCTAACATACTGGGGCCGCCTCTCCCCTGCACCTTTTCGTCAAAAACTCCGCTCTTACCTTCAGTGAGGCGATCCCCCCCCCTGTTTTATAGGGAAATACCGCTGGATCTCCTGCTGCTCCGCAAGCCTGGGTGTATGAGATAGTGTAGATGTCTGAGTCTGTGCTGCCAAGGCTGCGCTGCGAGATGTCCGGCTCTCCCGTTGTTTACACTGGTGCATGCCTCGTCCCCCCTCGTCACCACTATCCAATTCTGCAACAGGTACTCTGGACGGCTCTCTGGATGACCTGGACACCTGGACACTCGCTGTGCTTCCCTCCTTCGCCCAGACGGCCACAGGCAGCAGGTAAATAAATTGATATCTAGTTAGATAGCAGGTAGCAGATAGATAACAGCTTATGGGTACTTATGGGTGCAGGTCCGGGCGGCAAGTAAGATCCTTCCTGCCGCAATGTCCCACTCCCGTATCCCGCTCCTTCGGTCCACTACAGCGCTCTCTCCACCTTTCTACTCGTGAACGCCGCTGCTAGCAGGCAGGGAGATAGGTCTCAAGATTCGTAGCTTCCTCTGTAGATAGCGTGATCAGATAGCGTGTAGCGGTAGCGTGAATAACGGTCTACATGCTGGATCTGTCCTACCGACACAGGGGGAGGCTGAAAAGACCAGTCCACGCTACTATCCTGGCCGCATCAGACGTTACACCTGGAGCTGTGGAGGAGGGCGGGAGCTCTCCTCTTCTTCTAACGGCACTCTGTCAATGTCTGGCAACTGAGGAGACCAGTTGCTGGAGTTTTGAGAGAGGAAGGTCCCATTCTTGCCTGGGGTTCTAATGCCCCGTACACATGATCTGAATTTCCGTTGGGATAAACTCTGACAGATTTTTCTGACGGAATTCCGTTCAAGCTGTCTTGCATACACACTGTCACACCAAATTCCGACCGTCCAAAACGCGGTGACGTACAACACTACGACGAGCCGAGAAAACTGAAGTTCAATGATTCTGAGCATGTGTGGTTTTTTTTCCGTTGGAGTTCCATACAGATGAATGGAATTTTCTGAATTTTTATCGGAAAAAAAGAGAACATGTTGTCTTTCTAAGTCTGTCGGAATTTCCGATGGGGCACACACACAGTCCGAATATCTGATGAAAAAATTCCGCTTGACTTTTTCCATCGGAAATTCCGATCGTGTGTGTAACGGTCAGGGGTTAACGCCGTTTACAATATTCCATTCCACCAACTCACGACAGCTTATCAATACTCCACAATCCGGCAGATGAACACGGCCCATATGGATTCCCCAGAAACGAGACACACAGCTCTGTTCTCTGGTTCAAAACGGATAGACACTTTAATGGTAAACTCAGGCTTTTATACAGTTGGAAACCCTAAGGAACAATGACTTAACTCCACCCACAACATGACACAAGGAGCTCAATACACATCTTTTAGGAGACAGACATTCTGTCTCCGAGATAATCTACATGAGCTAATTACTAATCATTTACTCAGACAAGGTGACTCCGAGATAAGCTCTTCTCACCTGCTATACAATACACATTTATCATCAATAGAAATTCACACAATACAGTGTCAATTAGCATCACACAATGAAAGGTTCTTGAGAGCCAGACTAAGGTTCATTTACATGACACTAGCAGATGACATTAAACACATTAACAGTCTGTGTTCCCACATTGAATGAACCACTCTTTCTATTGACCGGTTGGGTTTAGAATCAACAACCTGTAATATTTCAAGATATCCTGGAATACATTGTGAATTATCATTATTGTCCCATCTCCTGTAATCCAAGATATCATTTCTCAGTCATCCTATGCCCCTAGTGGACATAGGATGACTTTAGACACAGGAGTCATCGGTGAAGCAGGAGTACTCCACACCCTGCAAGAGCCTCTGGGTCCCATGGGCCCTCCCGTTACAGTGTGTACAAGGCATAACTGTTCAACAGTCCTAGGTCTTTTTTGATGTATTTTTTTGTTTTGAGATGTGGCAAATATTTTTAATTGGTGAAAGGTCTGGACTGCAGGAAGGCCAGTTAAGACTCTTCTACTACAAAGCTATGCATGTTGTCATAGATGCAGTTAGCATTATCCTGCTGAAATATGCCTTCCCTAAAAAGGGGCATTATCTGGATGCTGCTCTAAAACCTGTATATATCTTTCAGCATTGATGGTGCCTTTCCAGATGTGCATATTGCCCATTCCATATGCACTAATACACCACAATACTATTAGAGATGCAGGCTAATAACAAGCCGGAAAGTCCCTCTCCTGTTTAGTGCAGAGGACACGGCGCCAAATTTAAATTTGTCTGAGCACATAACAGTTTCCCACTTTGCAGCAGACCATTTTAAATGCGCTTTGGTCCAGAGAAGATGACAACATTTCTGGACTATGTCCAGATATGGCTTCTTCTGTGCATATTAGAACTTTATCTTGCATTTTTGGATGGCACTGGGAACTGTGTTCAGAGTGTGATTTTTGTAAGTATTACTGAGCTCATGCGATGAGGTCTATTACAGAATCATGACTGTTTTTAATGCAGTGCAGTCCGAGGGCCCAAGGATCATGGGCATTCAATATTGCATTTTGTCCTTGTCCCTTGCACACAGAGGTTTCCCAGATTCTCTGAATCTTTTGATGATATTATGTACTGTAGATTATGATACAGGTATATTAATAATCTTTGCAATTTTACATTAAGAAACATTCTATAATTGTCATATATTATATATGATATGATATATTATATATATATATATATAATAACAATGTTTAGATGCAGCTTTTCACAGATTGGTGAACCTCTGCCCATCTATACTTCTGAGACATCCTGACTCCCTAAGAAGTAATTTTTTTGCCCACTCATTTTATTGACCTGTTGCCAATTAAACTAATTATTTGCAAAATTTTCTTCCATCTCTTCCTTGTTAGTACCACTTCCTTTTTTTGTCCTCTTACAACTTGAGTTGTTGCTGCCATCAATTTTAAACTTACCTTAAAATGCTATGTTTTCTCAGTTTAGGCATTTGATATGTTTTCTATTTTCTATTGTGAATAAAAATATGGGTTTATGAGATTTGCAAATCATTGCATTTGGTTTTTATGTAGATTTTACGCAGTGTCCCAACTTTTTTTTGGAATTGGGATTGTAATACAAATAAATAATAACTGTCCTGCGCAGTAACATGTATATGATAAAACTATCTTACGCAACAAAATGAAACAATGCAATTTTTTTTAATTGTATATACAGTAAAGCTAAAACTCTTTAAGGAATGAGGCGGGATTAGCAAGTAACCTGTCACGTTTTTTTGCTGTCTTCGCATGGGGAATTCATCCTCTCTTTTTGCACTAGTAACCATTTTCACCTAGACAAAGTTAGGGAATAGCTGAAATTTTGAGTTTCCAATAGGAACATTCGTTGTGACAGCTGTCTAAAGCCTCGTACACACGATCAGTCCATCCGATGAGAACGGACCGATGGACCGTTTTAATCGGTTAACCGATGAAGCTGACTGATGGTCCGTCGCGCCTACACACCATCGGTTAAAAAAAACGATTGTGTCAGAATGCGGTGACGTAAAACACGACGACGTGCTGAAAAAAAACGAAGTTCAATGCTTCCAAGCATGCGTCGACTTGATTCTGAGCATGTGTGGATTTTTAACCGAAGTTGGCTTTTTTTTAACCAATGGTTAAATAACCTATGGGGCCCACACACGATCGGTTTTGACCGATGAAAATGGTCCATCAGACCGTTGTCCTCTGTTTAACCTATCGTGTGTACGAGGTCTAAGAAAGTATTTTCCTTGTAGTGAGTTTCTCTTTCTTCCTGTTATGTCTATGGAACACAAAGTGAAGTGAAATCTCTTCAATGGAATATAGAAAGTAAAAAAATTACAGGGGCTTTAACTCCACCCTACTCTATCCAAAACGAAAAAAGAATATTTTTTTTGCCTTTAATTATAATCTAAGACATTGAGACATCTGTATTGATATAAAGTACACTGCATAGTTCTATAAATAAGAGGCGACCTAAAGCGATTCCTTGAGACCTAAGGGATACTCTGTGATTGACACGTTCTTGTTGGTCAGATGATTGTTGGATCTCTGCTCCAGGAATGTAATATGGTGCCTTCCATCTTGCCATTAGTCAATCCTTTTTGGGTATATTAACTTGCTAGCCTGTCATCCTTATATATCCTTCTGGTATTTTAGACCTAGACCTTGAGTAGACAATGGTCTGGTTGTGTTAACAGCAACCAATGCAAAGGCCAAATGCCCAAAGTATTCCTTCTTGGCTGATACCCATTGGGGAGTGGTCTAAAAAATCAACCCACAGCCAAATATAGAAAACTCTATTCTCTGCTGGTCAAAGCTTCATTGACTGCACACTCTAGGTAAAAATGAGCTGCATCAGGAGATTGTTGTAGCACTCGAAAATCTGCTACAACAGTCTCTTATTGCAGCTCGTTTCAGTCTAATTTTGGTGACACATTATTCGGGCTGTCAGAATCATAATAGCAAGAAGTTGAAAACAGAAGGCCGTGTCCATTGACTATATTAAACCCAAATTAAATTGGATCATGATCAATGATAAGCTAACCTGGTCGCTTAATACCGTTCAAACCAAATTTGATAAAACTTGGGACCCATGGACACAATATATCCCCTGTCTGCTTTATTTTCCTGTTTTTCAACAGAATTTTGCCATGTAGTAATGCAAGTCACCACTGGAATGGAGCCACCCCTCTCTGCTTCTCGTTTTACACATGATAAGAACCAGATAGGATGCAGACTTTATAGCTAAAGCACAAACTTACAAAATACTCTATATAGAATTTAAATATAGGTTAATTTGTTTTCCTTTGATCATTCTGATGTTTGCTTTGCAAGCTATATAGCTATCTTTGTTTGATCTTGAAACAGCATTTACAAATAAATCTCCTACTTAATTTACAACTCCCTTTATACTGTATATACCATATTCATGGCAGTCAATTAGGGTGCTATTGGGATGTGAAAATGTTTGCTCTAGTCATTATCGGATCTAGTGCTTTAGGAGGGGTAACTCCTTTTTTGGGGATTCCTGGCAAAGCACCTCGTAAGTTGAAGAGCTTTCATACTGTTTTAAGTATGTCAGGAAACCATGTGCCTGCTGACTCCTTGCCATGAGTATACCCATTCACATGACTGGTGTCCTAGGATGGTGCAGGGAAAGCATGCATTTTGGGTATAAACACTGTTTCAGCACTGTGGAGAGCTCCGGAGAGCTCTTCTGCTTGCCGAAATCTCCAATATAAATATTCTTTACTTTTAAACACTCTTCCTTTTAAAATAAAACACCCTCAAGAGTTACCATTTTGAAGAATGTTTTTCTATGTTCCTATGTATTTATTTAATGTAAAGTGGAACTTAATCCATCGATAAATGCTTCCAAAAACAATAACACTTAAAGGGGAGTTCCACCCAAAAGTGCAACTTCCGCTTTAAGCACTCCTCACGCCCTTACTTGCCACATATGACTTGTAATTTTTTTGGGGGGTTGTGGTGGCTTCGGTAGGAGTGGGACTTTCTGTCCCACTTCCTGCTTCCACCCAGGGACCACCTAGGCGACTCCTCCACAGCCCCTAGGTGGCCCCTCCCTCTAGGCGATCTCCTGGGACACATGACAAGTCCCAGGAGATTGCCTGTCCACTCCTAGAGCACAGTGCGACTCACGCATGCGCAGTGAGTGCCTGGCCGTGAAGCAGAAAGCTGCCACGGCCGGGTGCCCACACTGTGAATGGAGGCGCCGGCGGAGAGGGGGGGAGAGGAGCGGAGCTCCGGGCGGCCGATTCGCTGGACCATGGAGCAGGTAAGTGTCTGTTTATTAAAAGTCAGCAGCTACACTTTTTTTGTAGCTCCTGACTTTTAATAAACAGTAAAAGGCTGGAACTCCCCTTTAAGGCATGCCATCAATGATAACTGTCACATTTATTTGAACTCTCAACCTATCAAATGGCTGGTGTTATAAATGATTAAATATACAGCACCATCACAACTAGCACATATCAAACAGAGGCTGGGATGGCAGCTTCCTTGGCTGTAAAGGATAGGAGGGTTTAGTTCTACTTCAACATAGCTGCTTCTCTGGCAGTTTGGCATGTACAGCATAAAAAATAAATAGTGTTTTGGGTGCCTGGGAGGCACAGATGCATCATATAGCCCACTGTCAGCAGCTTTTCAAAATCAGTCACAGGCTGAAATACATGGCAGCTGTGTGCAACTGGGAGCTGTTTCCATTGGTACTCATGTTCATGGTCATATGCATTGGTGATGTATGCCCTCAATGCAGTAATTCATTTTTCGGAGCATTTGGCCCCTGATAACATACTTCCTTGTATGTGAGTACTGCTCAGAACAGCATCTAAGGCCCGCGTACACACGATCGGTCAAAACCGATGAAAATGGACTGAAGGTCCGTTTTCATCGGTCCAAACCAATCGTGTGTGGGCCCCATCGGTCAGTTAACCTTCAGTCAAAAAATGTAGAACTTGCTTTAAAATTTAACCGATGGATTGATAACCCGATAGGTCAAAACCGATGGTTAGTATGCAAAAGCATCGGTTAAAAACCCGCGCATGCTCAGAATCAAGTCGACGCATGCTTGGAAGCATTGAACTTCGTTTTTTTCTGCACATCGTTGTGTTTTACGCCACCGCGTTCTGACACGATCGTTTTTTTAACTGATGGTGTGTAGGCACATCAGACCATCAGTCAGCTTCATCGGTTAACCGATGACAACGGTCCTTCGGACCATTCTCATCGGATGGACTGATCGTGTGTACGCGGCCTGACACATACGGCTGTCACATATTTAAGCCTATTATAGACTTTGACATGCTCCTGGCAGTGGGCTGTACACTGTGACTTTGCTTCCCTTGAGCCCAAAGGCTTCTAGGTTTATGTATTTGTGCATGAGAATCATCTACTGGCTTTGAAAGGAGTGAAATGCAAAATATTGGTTAAGGATATTAAAATAAATCTGTTTTGCAAAAGTAATCCTGCCCAGTTTCAGTTAACAGTGTTCATAAATGTATTACAAAAATGTCAAGCTAAGCAAGGTGTGCTAATAATTGCATAAACTTTTCTTCTCAAATGCTTAATAGTGACAAAATAAAATTATATATGTGCACACTTTAATATCTTCACTGTGTGTTCCAGATCTATACAACATCATCTCGGACATTAATACTCGTGGTCCATCACGCATTCCCAGTGCTTTCAATGGAAAGGCCCTCAACTTGCCCCAGTTTGTCCAGTTAATGGAGACTTTTGTGGGAGATGCCCCACTTGCAGCTGTGGAGAAAGTCACGTCCTTTATTCAGAAGGAATACGTGGAAACTGAAGAGGAGAGAATTGCACTTCTGGCTAAAGTAATAGTTGCAGACTGTACATTATCTAGCACAGTTATAATTCCATTGTGCTAAACAGGATTCTATGTATTAATTTGCATGATTCCAACTTGAAATCCAAGGTTGATGGTGACATTATAAGGACTTTCACTAGAAGTGAAATATTATAAATATTTGAAAATACTTCTGGGAAAAAAAGAAACAAAAAATATAAATATATGACGTTATGTGGTTTACCTATCCACAGGTTTTTACAAAACTAAAATATTCAGCAATGAAACAAATTAAAAAATTCATTTTGCAGTACATTCTTTCTAAAAAAAAATTGAAGAAAAAGAAACAAAAAATAAATCAAACTGCACATTTAAATAACATAGGAATGCTTTTAAACAATTGTCAGTCATAACATTTTAAGTAAATTGCAGTTTTACAGTCTATTAATAAACCATTAATAATTTATGGGTGCTTAAACACTTCTGCACATGGTAAGTTTCCCCTACAGTTTGCCATAGCAGTGCAGATACAGTACCTCGCTTCTGGCACAAAGCTCTGAAGTGCCGGCAAGGTATGCCAGACCTTCAGAGCATATGCGCCAGTGATGTCACTGGCTGCACGCAGGGTAAATATCTCCTAAACAGCGCACATTTAGGAGATATTAATTTTACCTACAGGTAAGCCTTATTATAGGCTTACCTGTAGGTAAAAATTACCATGCTGGGTTTACAACCGCTTTAAGTATTATGGGCCAGATTCACGTAGCCCTTGGCGCAGCGTAACGTAACCGATTTAGGTTACACCCCCGCAAATTTTCTGTCTAAGTGCCCAATCCACAAAGCACTTACCTGGAAATTTGCGGCGGTGTATCCTAAATCCCTCCGGGGCAAGGCGCGCCGGACGTACTGCGCATGCTCCCGACGCAAATTTCCCAACGTGCTTTGCACGAAATTACGACGCGCCGACGTTTTGTGAATTGCGACGTGAAAAAAAGACTTGCGCCGGGAAAAAAAAATTCAAAAGCGACGCGGGAAAGATGGGTATACTTTTACATGGTGTAGTAATTTTACACTTTGTAAAAGGTGCCCTATCTTTGCGACGGCAAACTAACACTTGCGGCGACGTAACGACGGGAAAAAGTTTCGTGGATCGCCGTAACTGCTAATTTGCATACCTGACGCTGGTTTACTACGCAAACTCCCCCCAGCGGCGGCCGCGGTACTGCATCCTAAGATCCGACAGTGTAAAACGATTTCACCTGTCGGATCTTAGGGATATCTATGCGTAACTGATTCTATGAATCAGTCGCATAGATAGAACAACAGATACGACGGCGTATCAGAAGATACGCCGTCGTATCCCTTTTGTGAATCTAGCCCTATAAGTGTAGCAAACACACCTCTGTAGGTGAACTTGGCATTGAGTAAGCACATACAAATGTATTATATGACTTAATAAATATACAGTATTATTCACTTCTGTTTATACAGTTTTTCTTCTTTATCAGCAGACAAAATGTTTTGTTGTAGTTCCCAAGGAATGCAAAACTCCATAGAAGAAAAAAGATATTTGTCATAAAAAAATTGCATTTTTTTTTTCGTTTTTATAACTTTTGTTATTTCTAGCAACACAATGGTATTTTTTACAGGTTCATCAAGATGGTATTTTTTCATCTGTTTTCTTTTTTTACAGGTTCATCAAGATGCCCTTCTAGCACGGCAGAAGCTTGTCCTGCAGGCTCTCTTTGAGAAATGGGACAACGATGGGTCTGGATTCCTGGAGCTGGAGGAGGTAGACGGAGTTCTGATCAAATACAAGGAGGGGATGGAATTGGAGGCGATGGCTAAAGGTAAGATGTCTCTAAAAAAAGCAAATAATTAAAGTGTTTGCAAAGTCACATTGTGACTTTGCTGATACCCTCTCTGGTTTATACCGCTATTAACTACAGTGTTTTTTTAAATGACAAGGCTAAATACCTTTTTTCACGCAGCTGTGCAGTCACGTGATCCATTGGGAGGGGTTGAGATTCCCCTCGGACGTCAGCTAGCCAGCAGAGGCAAGTCACATGACCGCTCAGCAGTGGCATGAGAAAGGGTATTTAGCCTTGTTATTTAAAAAACACACACACTGTAGTTAATAACTGTATAAACAAGAGGGAATACAAGTATTTTTGCTGCATATTGCAGCGGAATAGCGGCTGAAGGGGCAGGAAGGTGATCGGCTCCCACAATGACATGCAGGGGGAGAGCAGTGAGGGGAGAGACTCAGATCGTAGAGCGGGATGATGGAGGCACATAAACTGACCACAGTATCATGGCCCAGCAGCCATGATTACTGTGGTGAGCACACACAGGGGGACACAGGAACAGGCTGGATCAACCAGGTATATTACAACATATAGGGACAAATTACACGGCATAAGCATTGTGCTATAGATCGTGCTTTAAAGGAACAGGATCCTGCAGATCCTGACTTGGCTTTTCTTTTAAAAAAGCTCTTCCAGCTACCAAGCAACTCTTATCGGTTAGTGAGGCTGGACATCACATTACAGGGCTAACTGAGAGGCTCAATAGGTAGATCAGCTTTTGCAGTGAAAATCTGTTTTGCACATAACTTACGCTGCCTATAGTTTTGATCTACTGATGGCTTTCACATATATTTTTCACAAAAAGTAATTCTAAAGTCTTAAGGTTTTTTACCTTAATACATTAAGGTAATAAAAAAAACATCTGTGTTGCAAAATCCCCCTCAGCTACCCCCCCCCCTTTTATACCTACCTGAGCCCAATCTCAATCCAGCGCTGTGCACGAGGCGCTCTCCCCACTCTCCCTTCTCACTGGGCAGATTAATAGCAGTGGGAGCCATTGGCTTCTGTTACTGGTAATCAAATCCAATGACGAGGGAGCAGGGGTGGGGCTGAGCCACCCTGTCTGTGTCAACGGATGCGGGAGCGAGGTCACAGAAGTGCCCCCATAGAAACTGGCTTTTTATGGAGGCACTCGACGAAGGGAAGTTGCCAGGTGTGCCAGCGGGGGACCCCAGAAGAGGAGTATCAGGGCTGCTCTGTGCAAAACCATTACACAGAGCAGGTAAGTATGATATATTTGTTATTTTAACCACTTCCATACCAGGCCTATTTTGGCACTCCTCTCCTACATGTAAAAATCTTTTTTTTTGCTAGAGAATTACTCAGACCACTATATATGTTTCTTTAGCAGAGACTCTGGGGAATACAATTACGATCATTGCAACTTTTTACGTCACACAGTATTTTTTGGGGGGAATCGTGAATTAAAATTAAAAAAAAACAGTAAAGTCAGTCCAAATGTTTTTGTATAATGTCAAAGATGATGTTGTTACGCCGCGTAAATGTCACACTTTAAAATTGCACACACTCATGGAATGGCGCCAAACTTTGGTACTTAAAAATCTCCATAGGCAACGTTTTAATTTTTCTTACAGGTTACCAGTTTAGAGTTACAAAGGGGGTCTTGGGCTAGAATACTGTATGCATTGTTCTTGTGGGTAGAAAGAACACAACCAAAGATATCCTGTTTCTGTCCACGGTTTCTTGAAATATAAATTAAATACTTACTGTATATTTCTCTTTTGCAGGCAGAGAGAACTTGACCTCCTCAAAATCTCAGCGAGGGTCAAGTAAGTTGTCAGCGAGTGAGTTCTTTAGGTACATCTTGGGTGTCATCCATGAGCTACCAGGACCAGAAGAAGAGGCTTTTGAGAATGTGATCGAGTTTCTAACCTCCAGCGTTGAGCGTACACAGGCAGATAAACTGAGAGGAGCCAGCCGGAGAAAGTGGCTGCAACACATTCAGACCATTGCTGAAACTAGTGGTGGCAGACTAGATTCAGTATATAAAGCTGTATCTCAGGCCCTTTGCAAGGTTAGTGTTGGAAACATCAGAATGCACTAAGCAAAAATACTCGATATGAACTTGATTTCTGAATAAATCATGCTCCTGTTTTACTATAAGGATGCAGAGGCCCATGGAAACAACAAAAAGATCAGTGCAAATATTGGCCTACTAGAGCAAAGCTCACCTGGAGAAAGATGGAATGAGGTTCTACGTTACGTTGCTTGTACCTCGGAGGATGCTTTATATGTATTAAATAAGACGCTCAACAGAGACATGAAAGGTGTCAGGTAAAACAATAACCACACGTGTGACTTACTTTCATACTTTTCACTGTGGGACTTATTTTAAAACAATGATATTTTAGCTTTTAGCAATGTACTTTTAATTTTGGGATTATGGGTTGTCAGTGATATGTCTGTTGTAAATTTTACTTGGCACCTTCTATCTAACATATGCATTTCTGAGACTTGTGGGTAGATTCAGTAAGATCGCCGTAACTTTGCGGCGGCGTAGCTTAAGGAATTTAAGCTATGCCGCTGTAAGTTAGCGAGGCAAGTACATGATTCTCAATGTACTTGCCTGCTAATATACGGCGGCGTAGCCTAAAGCGGGCGGGCGTAAGGAGCGCCAAATTCAAATGACTTGGAGGGGGCGTGTTTCATGGTAATGAGGCTTGACCTCACGTTTTTGACGTTTTTTTTCACTGCGCATGCGCCGGGCGACTACATTTCCCAGTGTGCATTGCGGTTAAGTACGCCGCACGGGCCTATTGATTTCGACATGGACCCGATTCACGGACGACTTACGCAAACGACGTAAAAAATTTGAATCTCGCGGCGGGAACGGCAGCCATACTTTAACATTGTTATTCCACCTAACAGGTGGAATAACTTTAGGCCTACTAAGGCCTTACGGAAACGGCGTAAATCGACTGCGGCGGCCGGGCCTACTTTCGTGAATCGGCGTATCAACTAATTTACATAATCTACGCCGACCGCAATGGAAGCGCCACCTAGCGGCCATCCAAAATATTGCAATCTAAGATAGGACGGCGCAAGCCGTCGTATCTTAGATATGTTTAAGCGTATCTCTGTTTGAGCATACGCTTAAACATACGTCGGCGTAGATTCTGAGTTAGGTCGACTTATCTACTGATAAGCCGGCCTAACTCTACCTGAATCTACCTAAAGGTGCCCAGGGTGAAGATGCCAAACTGCACTCAGAGTCAGTAGCTATGTAGGACAGGATTAGATATGCAGGAAAAGTCTCTTGTAGACGATGCATTATACTGTAGTACACATTACCTGCATTGATCCAACATTTTAGTCCCCAAACATTGTGTGGTTGCTGTAAAATAATAATGGACCACCCTGATGTATTGGAATGTTGCACATAATACCACTGCTGAAAAATGAACTGTATTATACTTGTATTAAAGACCAGGATTTTAAAACTATCAACATCAACTGTTATCATGGTCTTTGTGTCAGTTTTGCAGCAGTGGACAGCGGGATACCGCAGCATGTTCCTCGAGTCCAGTATCATGGTAACATTCAGTTCTGGAACAAAGATCGCCCTGAAGAAGAGCGGAAGGGATCTCTCATTGTACTGCCACTTATAGATACACAGCAGCGGGTTTTTGGGACCCTCAGCATTGACACCCTAAGAGAACCGCGTGATAGAAATATCTTCCTAACACATGAAATAAGCTTTTACCAGGTGTGTAAGGATGACCTCTTCTAAACCAATTAAGTTAATGTGTGCGTAATGTATCTACTACACCTTTCTATTCCAAATCAAGACATAACCTTTCTTCTTATTAGTCTTTGAACAAAATTGATTATGCAAAACAAATAGATTACAGGCAAGATAGGTTTCAAGTTATAGAATTTCAGAAAGTATACATTTAAAGGGCTGCTGGAAGTCAGTTTATTGCGTCAATTACCATTATTATTGTCACTACAGGGGTGATTATAGTTACTACTAAAGTTACTACTAATGTACATTGACGACTTTATCCTATCCTTCAGGGGATTATTCTCTGAATGAAACCTGTACGAAAAGAAATATGTCACCAACCTAGAACAAATATGCACTTAGTGAAGTCAAATCTCTTTTTATAATAAAGTACGTTTAAAAAACAATAACTGCAACCTCACTGCTCTGTACATATGCACAAATGCAAAGACACATTTTTAGGCCGTCCACATAAATGTAAACAGCAGTTGCACCCATAGGTGTGCACAGCCTAATGTATTGGGGTGTGCACCTCAAAGCTCAAACACACATTCGTGTGTGTGTGTGTGTGTGTGTATATATATATATATATATATATATATATATAATATGGCAGTGGACGATACTTTCTTTTTTTTTTTACAATATGTTTTTACAATAATTTATTATTATTATTATTATTATTATATTTTACAATGTTCAGGAGCCCAACTGGGGACAATCAGGGGTCTAAACCTTTCTCTGTTTCACTTTTGAGACAGAGAAAGGGACTGAATACAGATTCCCCAGTCCCTTTCTCTGTAGCCAAGCAGCAGGGGGAATCTATGCAGCAATAGGAAATTAGGATGTGCCCAGGCACACCTGGCACACCCTGTGCACACGCCTATGGTTGCACCACACATTTGAGGTATTGCTGGAGACATCAAATTGAGAGCAATAATTCTAGGGCAATAATTCATGATTATCTCTAACCTGATACCTTGTAAAGGCTTGTGTATGGACAATCTTTGCTACAGTCGATTTTTGCCATTTCACGGGTTTTAGGACTGGACCAGTTTGATAGATTTTTACTAGACGCAACCCTACCTATTACATTTTACCAGAAAATTGTGCATTATATTGTTTGTGTGCACTAAAATTATTTGGGAGTATTTATTCTTAAGAATATGCATGTGACTGCAAATATTGTGCTACATAAAAAAATTGCAACTGCCACCATTTTATTCTATAGGGTCTCTGATTTCAGAAAGTATTATATATATAGTATATTAGTTGCAATATATATATATATATATATATATATATATATATATATATATATATATATATATATATATATATATTAGTTGCAATATATATATATAATAGTATAATATAATAGTTTGGGGGTTTTAAGTGATTTTCTAGCAAATAAAGCAGATTTTAACATGTGTGAAAGATTACTAAATTGCCCAGGGCACAAAGTAGTCAGAAGTAGATCAAAAAGAGATCAAAAAGAGTTCTGAATTTCATTTGACTTCACTAAGTACATGTTCTAGGTCAGTGAAAGAACTTCACCACAATCTTGAAAATGTTAAAAAGACACAATTAAAATTGTTAACAAATGTTAATTGTAAAATACATACTTATGTTTACAAGTAGGCTAACATTAAATAAGTGAAATAAGGTTATTGCGCAAAATATAAAAAAAACACATAATAATAAATAGTGATAAAATCACAAGTGCAAAGTGGAAAAAAGTGACAAAATAGATCAAATAATAAAAATAGAAGATAAATAGTAGATGTCCACCAATCCCAGAGAGGAATGAGTAACTGCACCAAAAAACTTCAATCTGGTCTCCCAGAACTCTCACCTCACCAATGGATCAAGTCAGCAGTACAGTATAAGATGTATCCATCTGCATACAATATTTCACACACAGACCTGCTTGCAGTCTCACGGTGCGGATAGCCCAAAATCCTAGCCCGTCTCCTTTAAAAGTACCTATAAGGTCTCCATACCCGAGAACAAGAGGGACAAAAGAGGGTCTCCAATAGTGTAGTATTTAAGACTTAAGGGGATATTTATTGCGGTGTAAATACGCTTACATGAAATATAAAAAACGAGTGCATAAAAACATAGACAGTGGCGTCCACAGCGCTGTCTCACGTCACTCCTGGTGTACGTCTGTCCACGGCCAATCCCTACGTGTTACGACACAGTCACGTGTCTTCATCTGGGGAACCTGATTGGTCGTGCCGCCTGAGAATTTATATGTACAGACCGGAAGTCTGCTGGCCGCCATTCTCTTGAAGACCATCGCTTCAATAATAGCGCGGCCATAGCACGGTCATTAGTAATGGCAAAACTACCAGAAAATGAGCTGGAAATTTTTTTTTTTTGTAAAACGACTGCATAATCCATAATATATAACTGCATTTGGTATTAGATGGTGTCAGCTAATACGGAAAATAAAGTACAGTGAGGTACAGCACAGTACTAACATTAAATGCATTCTCGTTTTCGAGTAACCCCAGCTTCCATCTTATCTAAGGAGAACGTCCCTGATTTCTGGCTTCTTCCCTGTGTCCTTGTTTTTTGGGCACATGCGTCCTCAGTGCTCTAGCTGGGAAATCATATTGTTTACAAATTGATATAGTATCAGCAACATGTAAATAATACAGTAGCAGGTAGGGTACTGGTACACATTTGTGGATTTGGCAGAGCACCCAGCAGCCTTGGCTGAAAACTCTTGGAATATATAAAGTTTATGAGGAGTCTGTTGGGCAGTGCAGCTACATCATTCTTAACTAGGGCAGAAATTAAGAAACAAAGGGGAGAAAATAAAAAGAAAGGTGGTTACTAAATTAAATACTGTATATTTTCTCAGAACACTTTTTTGTAACTAGTTTTTACATTTGTCAAGCTATGCAAGTTAGTTTTTCCCAATTACAGGAATATAAAATTAATGTGGTTTCTCTACTCTATATATCTGCTTTACGTTTTATAATGGTGTGTTTCTCCAGGGTGTGACAAATGCATTCAGTTCAGCATACCACCATATACAGAGGAAGAGAGATATTCTACAACTTGTGAGCAGTGCATTTGCCTGGATTTATAGCAGAGCTCCCAACATCCGAGTTATAGACACATACCTAATGGAGCCCTGTACAGACAAGGTACCATTATTCGGACTAAAAGCAATCTATATGTGTTGTTGAACCTAATCTTGATTACCACCCAGTTATCTGAGGCCTAGGGGTCAGTGCCCACCAGGTACTCTATCTTCATGCTCCCATGTTTTTGTTGGTTCTTCTATGTGGTGAAATTACTTCTACCAACACTGCCCTCCGCATTTCGGTGTATATGTGACAGGGGAAACAAAATTAGACTATGAGTTCTTTCAAAGCATGGGCTGTTATGAATACTTCTGCATGCAGTAAACTGCAGATCACCCACTGCGGGCCCCTTGCTGTCTGTAGGACCAATGTAAGAAATATATATATATATATATATATATATATATATATATAACATTGGCATCCTACTTGCTTTCATATGTTACCTGGAATAGCTCTTTAATGGGAACCTTTAGGGCCTATTCACTTATTCACCTATTCAGGCAGTGATTGCAATGTGTTGTGCATTAACACGTTTTGCATTAGAACAGCGCCCTAATGTGGTAACAATTGCACATGTCCCTTTGCTTCTTTGGGGTCACATCTTATATTAAATCTCTATCAAAAAAGGTAAAAAAAAAGTTTTGGCTTTAAATATACTGGAAAGTAAACATTTCCTAAAGAGGCTGCGGCTGCTGAAAATGCTAGTGGCATGGCTGTTATACTGACCCTGCAGCTTCAATACTGTCTGAGTCATTTCCCCAGGCCAATTATGCAGATCAGGGCGGTCAGAACTTAGTCCTTATGTACATCCTTGTTCCAGGGGGAGTGACTGAAAACATTGTGTGGATCATCATTTGCAGAATAAGGCAGCAATGTTTTTCTTTGGAAAGATTTCTGTAACGGTCAGGGGTTAACACCGTTTACGATATTCCATTCCACCAACCCAAGACAGCTTATCTGACACTCCACAATCCAGCAGACACGATCCATATGGATTTTTCCAGAATAACGAGACACAAGCTCTGTTCTCTGGTTCCAAACGAATGAATACTTTAATGGCAACTCAGCTTGTTATATACAGTTAGAAAGCCAAATATGGACAATGACTCAACTCCACCCATAACATGACACAAGGAGCTTCAATACACATTATTTTAGATAATGACATTCAGATGAGCTAATTATTTCTCATTCCCCAGACGTCCTGACTCCGCGACAAGCTGTTCTCACCTGATACACAATACACAGACGTCTGACCTTTAGAGGGTGCTAAGTCACATTCCACATCTTATCATCAATAGACTTTCACACAATGAAAGGTTCTTGAGAGGCAGACTTAATTAGCACAATAGACAATAGAATGCAATCACAGCTTTTATCACTACAGCCAGGTAGACTTAATTAGCACCTCAACAGTCTATGTTCCACATTGAAGGAGACACTCTATTGACCTGTTGGGTTCAGAATAAACAACTTGTAATATTTCAAGATATCCTGCAATACATGAATTATCATTATTGTCCCATCTCATGTAATTCATGATATCATTTCTCAGTCATCCTTTGCCCCTATTGGACATAGGATGACCCTAGACCCAAGAGTCCTTAGTGAAGCTGGCACAGGAGTACCCCGCATCCTTCAAAAGTCTCTGGGTATCACGGGCCATTCTGTTACAATTTCCTTTTAAAAGTTGCATCAAATTTATGGTTGTGCAGATCTTTTTTGTTTATTCTGTTGCTACATCTAGATACCTCCATGGTTTTCAATATAACTTTTTACAACAAACTGCTGTTAGATTAGATCTCTTTGTGTTCTAGGAACAGGGTTATGCGTTTCGAAATATGATGCACACAGACAATAACACTGGCATATCTGAGACCTTCTCTAGTCCTGCCACACTGCGAAGACGGGACAACCTGTTCAGGTCAGCATATTTTTTTTAATATGTGCTATGTATGTACTGTTTTGGGAGTAATAAATTGAGATTTTCCTAGCTTGTGACGGAAAATATTAGTTATATGAAGACAGGAGGCGAGTATCTTATGCATTATCTTCCTTTAATAATGCGCACAGCAGAAATACAACTTTCAGTGAATTTCAATAATAAAAGAACTTTTATAAACAAACTACAAGTCCCAGCAGTCCTCTGGGTATGCCGGCCAATCACACGGCAGGTCAGGTAGTATATAAGGGACTGTCTCTTTAAACACCTCCTCTTTCTTGGAGCGAAACTGGTAAGGACTTGAAACCGAAAACTTCAACTGCAACTAGTCTTCCGTCCGTCAGGAATCGGATCCGGCGAGTCGAGCAGGTAGACGTCCCAACGGGGAACAACAACGGAGAACACTCCGGAAACTTCTCAGCCCGTGGCTCGTGTGTTTCGTTCATCAATAGCCTGGAACAACATGAGATAAAACCGTGATAGGGTTGGGTCGGGTGGGAAGATACTCGCCTCCTGTCTTCATATAACTAATATTTTCCGTCACAAGCTAGGAAAATCTCAATTTATATATCAGACAGGAGGCTCATATCTTATGCAAGTTCAAAGTCATACATGGATATACATACAGTGTTAAACTTGACTAATCAAAATAATAACAGAATCACAGAACTGTCATAGATACGTGGTCCTCCGGTCTAAAGTAAAATTGGCGAAAGGTGGTCTCGGAAGACCAGTCTGCCGCCATCAGAAGATCCGAAAGTGAGCCACCCGAGGTGATTACCTTGGTAGCCATGGCACCCCTGGAAGAATGGGCACCGAACAGAGTGACATCAATCCCAGCCATGTCCATGGTGAACCTCACCCACCGGGCCAGCGTGGCCGAGGAAACCGGAAGATGTGGGCGTACGTAGGAGATGAGAAGTTGTGACAACGACGGAGATCGTAGCGCAGCTGTTTGTAACTCATAAACCTGCAAGCAGCGAACCACACATAAGCGTGGATGTGATGGAAAAGACGGATAGAAAACCGATTGTATTCTTGTTTTTGTACGACGAACAACCGAGAACTGAACGCCCCGGGGTGAAAATTGGCGCCTAGAAATGTCTAAGGCTTTGAAATCAGATACTCGTTTGATGGAGATTAAACATAAAAGAACAGTAAGTTTAAAGGACAGTAGTTTTAGCGGGAGAGCGTCATTGTCCTCCCATGTAGAAAACATGTTCAATACCAATGCCACGTCCCAAGTGTTCTGATATCTGGGATGTGGTGGACGTTGGAATCTAACACCTCGTAAGAGGCGGCACACCAAGGGATGTCTACCAACCGGAAGGGAATCTACCGGGCAATGGTAAGCCGAAATGGCTGATCGATACACGTTGATGGAGCTATATGATCTCCCGGATTCAAATGAATCCGCCAGGTAATTAACTATCATTGGTACAGGTGCGTGAACGGGATCAATTTGCCGTTGATCACACCAACGTACCCAGTTTCCCCAGGCTGATCGGTACGCCGATCTAGTCCCGGGGGCCCAGGCCAGGGCGATGAGGTCCCTAGCCGTTCGTGAAAGGTCGCTACTCGAGTCCGGGACCCCGAGACCAACCAAGCGAGGAGATGAAGGTCGTGACCCACTACCAGGGGATGGGGTTCCCCTGTTGGATTGGATAAGAGATGTGGAACCCGGGGAAGCAGTCTGGGGAGATCGACAGTCATTCCCAGGAGCAGGGGAAACCACGGTTGTGCTGGCCACCAAGGAGTGATCAACACGACCGAGGCCCCCAGGTTTGCCACATGTAGGAGAACCCTGAGGATCATTGAGAAGGGTGGAAACGCATAATGCGTCCCTTGTGGCCAGGTCTGGCGAAGGGCGTCTATCGCCTGGGCCTCGGGATCCGGTCTCCAGCTGAAAAAGTGCGGGAGTTGCCGGTTGAGGCGTGAGGCGAAAAGGTCCATGGAAAAAGGACCCCACAGTCGAAGCAGGGAGAGGAATACCAAACGGTCCAGTCGCCAATCGCTGGAGTCGGTGAGGTACCGAGAATTCCAGTCCGCAACCAAATTCGAGGTGCCTGGGATGTATTCTGCCAAGGGAACGATGTTGCGTTCCAGACAGAAATGCCAAAACTCCTTTGCTAGAATTGCCAGGGTTCTGGATCTGGAGCCTCCTAGGCGGTTGACATATTGGACTGCGGTCACGTTGTCCATGCGTAGTAATACACAGCAATTGGATACGTTCGGCAGAAGGCTCCTGAGGGCGAAAAAGGCCGCCGTGAGTTCCAACGCATTGATGTGTAGTATAGACTCCTCTGCGGACCAGGTCCCTCCTGTGGTGGAGGGTCCGCAGCGAGCACCCCAGCCGTGTCGGCTCGCATCCGATTCTATAATGTAATCCGGATTGGAGCTGAAAATGGTTTTCCCATTCCAATCGATGGCGTGTCTTAACCACCAGCGTAACTCTACCACAGCTTCCGCATCCAGTGGTACCTCGTCTGAGTAGCGAAGACCCTGGCGTAGGTGAAGCGCTTTGAGCCTCTGAAGGGCTCGATAATGAAGGGGTGCCGGAAAGATGGCCTGTACCGATGCCGATAAAAGTCCCACTAGTCGTGCCAAGCCGCGTAGGGACACTCGCCGTTTGTACAATACGGAACGAATCTCCTTGCGGATAATAGCCAGTTTGGTCTTGGGCAAGCGAAGGACAGCGCGATTGGTGTCCACTAAGAATCCCAAAAATTCCATCTCTTGAGATGGAATCAGGATGGACTTTTCGCGGTTTATGACAAAGCCTAGTTCCTGGAGTAAGTTGACAGTCCAGGAGGCATGTATGTTTGCCAGGTGGATGGAACGAGCCATAATGAGCAGGTCGTCCAGGTAGATAATTAATCGTACGCCTCTGCTCCGTAGGGCCGCCACCACGGGTTTCAGCAACTTGGTGAAGCACCATGGGGCGGAGGATAGCCCGAAGGGAAGGCAGGTGAATTGCCATATCTTGTCCCTCCAAATGAAGCGTAGAAGGTGTTGGGAGGAAGGGTGAATGGGGACTGTGAGGTAGGCGTCCTTCAAGTCCATGTCCCCGGGACGCAGGAGGTCCCTCAGATGATGAATCCCTTCCATTTTGAAGTGTCGATAAACGACGTGCTGATTGAGGGTTTTTAGATTTATAACGGGGCGGAATCCACCATCCTTTTTTCTGACCAGAAAGAGGTTGCTGAGAAACCCTGGGGAGAGAGGGTCCACCTCTATGACGGCCTGTTTGGAGAGGAGAGCTTGGAGCTCTTGGTCTATAAGTATCGAGTTTTGGTTTGAGAACCGGATGGGGTGAGGTACCACATTCAGTTCTGGTAAGGAATACAGTTCTATCTGATATCCCGTAACCGTGTTGAGTATCCAGGGGTCTGCCGAAATCGCAGACCAGGCGTGGATAAAATGTCTCAATCTTCCCCCTAGGAGAGTGTGAAAAGAATACTGGTGTGTGGCACTCACCGGTAGAAGGTCTTGAACGGGGATAGCCTCTCCCTCCGCGTCCCCTCCAGGGACGTCCGCGTGGCGGAAAGAATGGTGCTGGTTGAGCCACCGGGATTGGGTATGACTGCGGAGCCTGGCTGTACTGAGCGGGAGCTCTATAGTATTGCCTGTTTGCGGAGTAGCGACCGGCAGAACGGCCCCTGTTTCTGCCGGCCCTAGGAAAAATTTTGGCGGTCCCTGATTTCTTCAGTGACGATTGGGCCTTGTCCAGACTCGTGTACAGTCCGACCATTTTATTAATATCCTTGATAAGGGAATCGCCAAAGAGCATGCCTTCGGCTGACGGGCCAGGTTCTGAGTCTGCGAGATGGGATAGCTGAGGATCCAATCTCATCAAAATGGAGCGGCGACGCTCCGTGGAGCAAATGGTATTTGCGCTGCCTAACAGGCAAACCGTTCTTTGGGCCCAGCCTCTGAGCTGATCCAAGTCCACCGGCTTATCCGAGGAGGAAGCTTGCTCAGCTATATTCAAAATTTTTGTGACAGGGCCAAACAGGTCGAGGATGCGATCCTGGATGGAACGAAAGGATCGTTCGATACCCTTTTTTGAATATTTGCCCTGCTTAGTAAGGTACCTGAGCAGTACCGGGTCCACCTCGGGGGTGAAAACCGCCTTTTTCGGGATGCATGGGCGAGGACACTCCGCTCTCAATTTGTTGCGGTTGTTTTTATCCACGGACCTGCGGGCCCAGTATTGGATATATTGGGCAACCTCCGGAAGAGGGGCCCATTCTCCAGAGCGGGGGTGAGAAATCCCTTCTGGATCGAAGAAGGGTTCTCCCCTAGCGTCTAGAATTGTTTCGCCCTGGGTTACAGGGGTGGCGTTGTCAGTGGGCGCCATATGCCCACTACCCTCATAATCAATATCATCAACATCATCATCAGACTCGTAGGCGTCTGCCGCCTCAGATTCCGCGGACGAATCAGACGTGTCCACAAAGGAATCAGGTTTGGACCGTCTTGCGGACCTTTGCCCCTGCGTTTGCTGCTCCCCGAGGCTCAGGGGTCGGTGAGAGTCTGGGAGGGTAGTGGGTCGGCAGACCGGGTTGGGTGCTGCCTGGGGCACATTATTTACTTCCCCTGCCGGGGAGTCGCATGTTGTGGGAACGTGTTTGCGCTTATGAGTCGCCTTGCCCTTTTTTGTGGGCGGTTCACCACAGCCTGGGGGACCAGGCATGACAGGAGCAGCCAAGTGTGTCATAGGGGCCGAAGCCATGGCTACTTGTACCGAATGGTTAATGAGTTCCTGGATCTGGGCAGCAGTCAGGAATATGGGGCTATGAAGAGTGTGGTCACCTCCATTTGGGGTGACAGGGGATTCAGTATGCTCCTCATCAGCCATGGTAATTACCAGCTGAGGGTATAACCTTGTTAAAAAAGGTAATTAAAAGGCAATTAGGGCAAAAAGGGGAAAGCAGGTGGGAAGATTTTCCACACTCTGATTCCACTAAGCACAGTTTAACTGGGGCTCCCCAGAGTATTTATACCAGCTCAGCAAGGTTTAAACTTAGGGTAAACCTATCTCTTATTAAATAGATAAATTATTAATTATTATTAATTATATTAATTCTCTAACAGGGGCCCTCAGGGACGTCCTACCCGTACAGCCGACTACTCCACACTGGAGCAGCGGCGAACGGTAGGCGTGTCCACGTTTAGGAGAGCGTAATCTCGCGAGATTACGCTTCCTGAGTTGTGATAGGACGGCGCTGAGGTCCGCCGAGCCCGCCCCCCGCAGCGCGCGATGTGCTGATTGGAGGAGCGCGGGAATGCTTCGATACGCCCCCTCAGAGACGGGACGCTCTGAGGGGGAGCGCGCGGTGTCTGAGAAACTGACAGGAAGGCGCCAAGATCTGTAAAATGGCGCCGACCTGCAACGAATCTACCTCAGAGAAAACCAAACCTCTTGTAGAAAAACGCTGTCGCTTAAAGCGACAGCTACAGGCACCAAAATTATGTATGCATTACATGATACAAATATCATCACCTTATTACAGATTAAGTAATGTAATATCATACAAATAGAATATCATACAAATATGTATTTGGTTAAAAATATATAATGGGAAATATAATGGGAACAAGTCCCAAACGAAGTCCCATTAAATATGAAAAAAATCTTTTTTCAAACAGTAAAATTATATCTGAGAATAATATACTCATCTGATTTCATGCTGTGAGCAGAAAGAAAGAGGAGGTGTTTAAAGAGACAGTCCCTTATATACTACCTGACCTGCCGTGTGATGGGCCGGCATACCCAGAGGACTGCTGGGACTTGTAGTTTGTTTATAAAAGTTCTTTTATTATTGAAATTCACTGAAAGTTGTATTTCTGCTGTGCGCATTATTAAAGGAAGATAATGCATAAGATATGAGCCTCCTGTCTGATATATAACTGTAAGTGGTAGCACAAACTAATATTCAGTTGGTGCTGGGGACCGGTAAAAGACATGTAAGCCATAAGCCTTGTACTTGTAAGTTATTGGTTTATTAGTAAATTAGTAAATTAGTGTACTTGCCACACAAGCTTTAGTTGGTGTTTAACTATTTTAACAATGCTGAGAACCCTTACTGCACGTTTACTAGCTTTATCTTATCCACTTGTATACTATTGACATTAGGTACCGTTGACATCTAGGGCCCCTGTAACATGACATCTAGGGCCCCTGTAACATGACATCTAGGGCCCCTGTAACATGACATCTAGGCCCCCTGTAACATGACATCTAGGGCCCCTGTAACATGGCATCTAGGGCCCCTGTAACATGGCAACTAGGGCCCCTGTAACATGGCATCTAGGGCCCCTGTAACATTACATCTAGGGCCCCTGAAACAACTTTCAACAGCAAGAAATAGCAATCACTAACAAGCATTAGCAGAAGAACAACCACTGTTCAATTTTCTGTTATTGTACTCTGTATATGATTATTAATTGTCAAACAAAAAGCAGGGCAAGGAGTGTTAATATACTAATATATTTCTACTTGCATTAGCTGTATACGTAGATGGATTTGTTATGAATATAGCAAGAGATAGGTAGAACAAACCGTAGGGTTTTAATACAATCTTAGCTTTCAGATACAAATATGATAAAAGAATATATTATAATCGAAACTGTTGTTTTTAACAGGGATTACCTATTCAAGTGTGCAGATAGCTCTGAGGTTATCACCACTGATGCCTATGGAGAACGCCATATAGCTGTACCTATCCGTGACCATACAGGAAGAGCTTTAGGTGTACTGGACCTAAACACTGGCGGCTGTAAAGAACTGCCCCCTCATGAGTATCAGGATCTGCAGAAAATGCTACAGATGTTGCAGGAAGCATGCAATGAACTTCTGGATGATCAGCAATTTAAGGATACAGCAAAAAAGGCTGTCTTAGGCAAGTCTGTTACTTGGGACTGGGGGAAAATACACCAATAGAAACCAATTCAGCAAGAATTAGTACTGCTTTAGTGCTAGCCAGGGCAGCCATTAGAAATTATGGTGCCCCCTACACAGCTTTAGACCTGCTGCCAAAAATTACTCTCCTATCTCCAGCCGCGACCTGTGAACTGGAGGTGGGGGCTGCTGCCCAAAAAAAAAGTGTTTTATCTCCTCTCTCCTCTACAGCCTCGACCTGAGAAGGATGGGGGGGGGGGTGCTGAAAATGGAAGTGTACTCCTCTCTCCAGCCGCGACATGAGAGGGGAGGGGAACTGCCGAAATGAAAGTGTTTTCTCTCCTTTCCTCAGCTGCACGCTGCGAATGGGGGACGGGCCCCTGGGAACATTCGGGCCCCATACAGGTGTGATGCCTGTACCCCCCTGATAGCAGCCCTGGTGCTAGCCTTTGGTGCAGCTACACTTATTTTGAAGCCACCTCTGCCCAACCCATCTGCCTGTCTCTAAGCCAGTGTTTCTCAATTCCAGTCCTCAGGCCCCCCCAACAGGTCAGGTTTTCAGGATTTCCCTCAGATGAAAAGGCTGTGGTGATTACTAAGGCAGTGAAACTGATCAAATCACCTGTGCAAAATAATGGAAATCCTGAAAACCTGACCTGTTGGGGGGGCCTGAGGACTCGAATTGAGAAACACTGCTCTAAGCCAACAAGATATTGGTGACAAAACTGCAGAACCACCTGTCAAAATAATCTGAGCTGGGTGCATGTGCTATGTGTTCTCTATTTGGTCATATTGAGATTTTTTTACTTCATGCTCCAGCTTATTTCACTAAATATAGCACTTATTACCATTATGCTACCAAGCAGCATAATAGGGACTTGCATTACCATTTAAAACCACAAGATGGCAGTATCCTCCTTACACTAAGACACTAATGCAATCTCCTTTGTGGCATTGTTAATTATTCCCAACAGGCATAAAATTTGATTTCTTAATGAGTCAGACTGGTAAACTGTTAGGTATATAAGTGCACTGAATTATAAAACATTATTTTCAATCAACCATAAATGATTATTATTAAAATATACCTAGATATGCAAAGTTATTATGAGTGGACAGCTCCTGCAGAAGGCGGTTATAATCTATGTACATAACCAGGTGTGTCCCCAACAAAATAAACAAAAGGCTGTAAGGTCTCTGCATTAAAGTGTAGTTTATTGTTCATACATTTTTAAATTATAATTGTGTCAGCCACCGTTGTTAATTCACATAATTCTAAATTCTGCATCAATTCATAGCCAGGGTAGTCACTCCATTATTTTAGAATATAAATACTCAAACAAAAGATCATTTCTTTAATCTCCATATCTACTGATGTCATTAGATTTCATCAGGAAAATCTTGCTGACCAATCTATTTGGGAACACCAGTGTCAAATATTTATGACTAATCTCTATTGTCATTAACAAAATAAGCTGGTGTCCAGGGGCGGACTAACAACTCATGGGGCCCCCGGGCAATAGAAGACTATGGGGCCCCTGTGCTTACAGATGGCCACCACGCCAGGAGGCAGTGCAGAGGCGGGGCAGCTAAAATCTCGGCATTTTCACATCAGAACCATGTCGGTTTCAGACATATCAGGGACAGATATAAAAAAAACATAGATTTCTCTTTCGTTCATAGACGGACACAGCCTTCATTGACCTTAGGGTTATGCTTCTGCCTAAATCTCCTGGTAGGAAGAAGCATAACCCTAAGGTCAATGAAGGCTGTGTCCGTCTATGAACTCAGAGAAATGGATTTTACGGTGAGTACAAAAATCCTTTTTTCTCTTTCGTTCATAGACGGACACAGCCTTCATTGACCTTAGGGTTATGCTTCTTCCTACCAGGAGATTTAGGCAGAAGCATAACCCTAAGGTCAATGAAGGCTGTGTCCGTCTATGAACTCAGAGAAATGGATTTTACGGTGAGTACAAAAATCCTTTTTTTTACATACTGTCCCTGGTTTTACTGAGCCTGGCAACCCTGGTGGGGCCCCCTAGTGACATGGGGCCCTCGGGCAGTGCCCGAGTGACTCAATGGTCAGTCCGCCCCTGCTGGTGTCAGAATTATATTGATGCACACTGTCCTCCAAATTACTACACATGCTCAATCATTCAAATCAAGCAGGCTTGCCTATTGGAAGCTCTATGGTTGATTCGTTGAATGCTCCTACTTATGAAGCTATGCACAAGCAATGGCAGTGGAGAGTTGTATTATATATTTTGTATTTGACCTTTACAGAAGATGCCTGCAAAAGCATCGAAACAAATGCCAGTAATTAGGATTAAAACATTTCAAACCATATGATCATGGCAAAACTCAATTTTTATGTTAAGGATCCTCTGGCTTTATATACCTTCCAGTTGGGATAGGTTAGAGAGTCAGGGCTATACAGCCCGGGGAGCTGCAACATATAAATCAAGCTTTAGCTATGTTTTTATGTCAGTTTACATTAATAAATCCAACTAGAATCAACAGCAGATGTCCTATATCTCCTCTCTATTGCATACACACACCTTCACATGTAATCAACCTCTGATCAAACTACCACAACATTATCAACTGAGACGCACCCTGCCATAAACTGTAGGCAGCCATAGCCGAGGAAGTAAAGAGAAGAAAGTCTTGGCAATAATTAATATATTCATGCAAAAAAAAAGAAGGAAGAAGGCAAAAATGCAAAAGAGAGATTGAGAGAAAGAATTCAAGCATTTTTTAGGAATGAAATTGAATAAAAACTATAAAATGGTAAAAAGTACACTTGCACTATTAAAGGGTATGCAAACGTTATATTTTTAATAAAAATAAAGCAGCTTGCACAACAAAAAGATCAAAAATTTGCAAAGAATACCATAGAAATGAAAAGTGCAGCGCTGGTTTTGTTTACGTTTTTTGGTTTAATTTTAATTTATCTAGGTTATCAGTTATCTGATATCACATCATTTTATAGTGTTGCACTTTTATTTTCTATGGTCTGTTACATATACCTGTTTTGTTATACCTGTTTGAAATGTAAGTAAAAGAAACTGTTGATCCTGTTATCTGTTGATCTGAGGATTACAGAATGTCGCCCTCTGTGTTATGGAGAAGAGGGGGAGATGTTTGTTGTCCCCTAGGGGGAAAATGCTTTCCTTCCATAGATATATTACAGTGAATGAGCATTGTCCCTCTAGGACAGGAAGTGTTACTGGCAGGCAGTGGCGTAGCGTGGGATGTCAGCTCCTGGGGCGAGGCAAGTAATTTGCGCCCCCTTGACCCATGGACTTGCCTATTTTCAGCTAGCTCCAGTCTGGTGGCTGTAGGGAAGAGGAGAGCGTGCTTAATAATGACTTCTAAAATCTGGAGTGGTGACATCATGCATATGTTCCTATGTCCCATCTGTTGTTGGTGCTCCCTCCTATCCACACTCGTGACAGCGTCCCTCTAAATTTTGCGCACGGGGCGGTGTCCCCCCTTGCACCCCCCCACGCTACGCCACTGCTGGCAGGTAAAAATGAAATGTAAAAAACCCTAAAAAATAAAACTAATGCATACACGTCATCTAAGGACTAGTAAACTGCAATTTATTGCATTTTGTTTTTGGGTTTGGACATTTATGTATGATTGAATAATTACAAGAAGCCGAGTCCATATTCTTCAGTGGCGGCCTTTTTCCTACATATTGCCCTACATCAGTGACTCAAGTTTTCTACAATGTATGCAAAGGAATTAGCAATAGCTATATATCACGTGCATTTGCAAATGACTGACTTTCGTAACTTGGGTATTTGAAACTTTATTTTCTATTGTGACCACAGAGGCAGAACAAGTATCTGGACAGAGAAAAGTAGGCGTCCTATTCCATCGCTTCATGCTGCAGGATCTGAGGCAATGTGTCAGCAAACTGGACTACCAGTCATTTGCTGAATTGAAGAGCTACAAGGAGCCACCAGTCATGGTGCACAACATCCTAAAAGCTGTGCTGCTGCTATTTTTCCCTGAATGGGATGAATCCGAGGAGATCCACAGCTGGAATCAGTGTAAATTGGTGGGTTATTACCATTAAATCAGTATTTCAGGAATACAGTAGTTTTTGCATTCATCCTATTCCAGTGATCTTCCTAAAGCTGCCCAAAGGCATACGATTTTCCAAAGCCCTAGCTGCTGAATGATCAGATACAGAGTGTATGCAGATATCTATAGACATGCACATTTGTTTCCTAATCTGATTAGTCAAGTGACGCTAATCTCATATCTCTGCCCGGAATGCCTTGACATTATTTACTGAGTTTTTTTGACTGATCATTTTACATTAAATTAAGGAGCAGGGCTATACACATCACAGCTCATTCATAAAATACAGACCACAGTGTGGAGCCATCAGACCCCACTGATTTCTTTCTGCTTAACTCAGCAGAGTAAGAGCCATGACTGGAAGAGAGAAGCTCATGTGACTGACAAGTCACATGGACAGGCTCTCCTTCCAGCTTTTTTCCCTACAATTTGCATATTTTTTTTTTCTGCATGCTCACTTTGGACTTCAGTAAGGCTGCTTTCACACTTAGGCCCTTTACAGGCGCTATATCGCTAAAAATAGCGGCTGTAAAGAGCCTCTCCTCTCACTCCAATGTGAAAGCCCAAGGTCTTTCACACTAAAGCGGTACGCTGGCAGGACGCCAAAAAAAGTCCCGCAAGCCGCATCTTTGAGGCGCTGTAGGAATGGTGTATACACCGCTCCTACAGCGCCTCTGCCCATTGAAATCAATGGGCAGCACCGCCGTACAAATTAAAATGCAAATTAAAGTGTCACTAAAAGGAAAAAAAAAATGTAATTTAAAATAACAAACATGTGATACTTACCTCCACTGTGCAGTTTGTTTTGCACAGAGTGGCCCCGATCCTCGTCTTCTGGGGTCCCTCGGCGGCTGTCTCTGGTCCTCCACACAATTACTAACCACAGTCATGCGAGAGCTCGCATGGTAGTCAGTAATTGCGGGCACGCTCCCGTGTATCACTCGGCCCCACCCCTTGGTGCGCCGCGTCACAGGATGTGATTGACAGCAGCGCCAGCCAATGGCTGCGCTGCTCTCAATCCATTCGCTCTAACCAATCAGCGGCCAGGCTGAGTGGCGAAGAGGATATCGGGACCGCGCTGGACTTTCGAGGGCTCAGGTAAGTATAACGGGGGTTCGGGGGGGCAGCATTCGATGTTTTTTCACCTTAATGCATAGACTCCTTTAATTCTACATGCACGTCTTCTCTTTTTTTATATAACTTCTTTAAACGAATGCAAACTAAGTTAATTTATTTATATCTTTTAGAAAGTAAATAGTGATTTGATTCGAAAAATTTTATCCTTTGACCCCACGGCTCAGTATGTCAGAAGCAATCCAGAGATCCTTACTAAGTACATTAAAGGTAATTGTAAACATTACTAAACTGCATTGAAATAGATTGTCATACACATACCACACCTTTGTTTTAAATTTTGCTTTAAAGGCTAAGTTCACCTTTGGTATCATGGTACATGTTACACTCGTATTTAGGGTCTAACATGTAACATGTTAGTGTGCACCTCTCCCCGCACCCCCTGATATCCCCTTCACCCATGATCCTCCTCCCCGCACCCGCTGTTACACCCGCACAGCTGTGTCATTCATTCACACAGATCTGTGAATAAACTACAAGCCCCATCTTCCACCGTGGCAGATGGCTTGTAGTTCTCAATGAACTGCAGGGGCGCTCTAGAGCTCCCTTGTAGTTTCTTACTTTGCCTGCACTTCAGTAACTGTCTGCCCATATGGGAGGTACGGGCAGACAGCTGTACTGAGTGTCTGCAGGAGCCTGACATCCAGGGCCGGCGCTACCACTAGGCGGATTAGGCAGCCGCCTAGAGCGCACTGCCGCCTAGAGCGCCCGGCCGCCGGTTATTCTACTACTCCCGCACTGTCCACAGAGCTTGCACTATACATAGGCAGCCGCTCTGAGACTCTGACATGTGTGAAGCAGCGCGCTCCCCCCCCCCCCTCCGGTCTCCGCTCTGACACATCAGTGACATCATGTGATGTGCGTCCACACTGTCCAGAACACCCCCCAGCCCGCTCTCCACTCTGACTCGGAGCAGAGATAGTTCTGAGCAGCAGCACCAGCCCCCACGCTCTGCGCTCTGACGTGTGTGTCCAGCGTCCACCACAACCCCCCCCCCCGGAGGATGCTCTCCTGCACTGGCCGTGTCACATTGGAGTGGAGCCGAAAGTAAATCATGGGACAGTCGCGCGGCGCCTGTCGGCGGCTCTCCGGGCTTGGGGATAGATGGAGGCGGAGCCTGGACACAGACAGAGGCAGGTACGAAGTGGGCATACGGGCGCCAAGTATGTACCTACCCCCCCCCCCCCCCCCCGAGGCTGCATTGATTGACAGTGGTGAAGCAGCATTGATGGTCACAGCTGAAACTGTATTACTGTAATTGATGGGCACAGGTGAAGCAGCATTAATGGGCACAGGTGGGGCTGGGCTGTATTTGATAGGCGCTGGCTGTATTTGATGGGCACCGGTGACACAGCAGTAATGGGCGCTGGTGAGACTACTTTTGATGGGCGCTAGTGAGGCTGCCTGCATTTCATGAGCACAGGTGAGGCTGCGTTTGATGGGCGCTGGTGAGGCTGCGTTTGATGGGCGCTGGTAAGACTGCGTTTGATGGGCGCTGGTGAGACTACGTTTGATGGGCGCTGGTGAGACTGCGTTTGATGGGCGCTGGTGAGGCTACGTTTGATGGTCGCTGCAAAGACTGCGTTTGATGGACGCTGGTGAGGCTGCGTTTGATGGGCGCTGGTGAAACTGCGCTTGGTGGACGCTGGTGAAACTGCGTTTGATGGGCGCTGGTAAAGCTGTGTTTGATGGGCGCTGGTGAGACTGCGTTTGATGGGCGCTGGTGAGACTGCGTTTGATGGGCACTGGTGAGGCTGCGTTTGATGGACGCTGGTGAAACTGCGTTTGATGGGCGCTGGTGAAACTGCGTTTGATGGGCGCTGGTGAGGCTGCATTTGATGGGCGCTGGTGAGACTGCGTTTGATGGGCGCTGGTGAGGCTGCGTTTGATGGGCGCTGGTGAGGCTGCGTTTGATGGGCGCTGGTGAGGCTGCGTTTGATGGGCGCTGGTGAGGCTGCGTTTGATGGACGCTGGTGAGGCTGCGTTTGATGGGCGCTGGTGAAACTGCGCTTGGTGGACGCTGGTGAAACTGCGTTTGATGGGCGCTGGTAAAGCTGTGTTTGATGGGCGCTGGTGAGACTGCGTTTGATGGGCACTGGTGAGGCTGCGTTTGATGGACGCTGGTGAAACTGCGTTTGATGGGCGCTGGTAAAGCTGTGTTTGATGGGCGCTGGTGAGACTGCGTTTGATGGGCACTGGTGAGGCTGCGTTTGATGGACGCTGGTGAAACTGCGTTTGATGGGCGCTGGTGAAACTGCGTTTGATGGGCGCTGGTGAGGCTGCGTTTGATGGGCGCTGGTGAGGCTGCTTTTGATGGGCGCTGGTGAGACTGCGTTTGATGGGCACTGGTGAGGCTGCGTTTGATGGACGCTGGTGAAACTGCGTTTGATGGGCGCTGGTGAAACTGCGTTTGATGGGCGCTGGTGAGGCTGCAATTGATGGGCGCTGGTGAGGCTGCGTTTGATGGGCGCTGGTGAGGCTGCGTTTGATGGGCGCTGGTGAGGCTGCGTTTGATGGGCGCTGGTGAGGCTGCGTTTGATGGGCGCTGGTGAGGCTGTGTTTGATGGGCGCTAGTGGGGCTGCATTTGATGAGCACAGGTGAGACTGTATTTGATGGGCACAGGTGAGGCTGCATTTCATTGGCACTAAGGATGAGCTCTGGCGTGTTCGCATAGAACACGTGCAGAGCCCGCCAGGAAGTGTGCACGGCGCTGTGCTAATCACAGCCAGGGAGACATTGTCCCGATGCTCGGCTGCAGGGATCGTGAAATGTCTCCCTGGCTGTTATTAGCGCAGCGCCATTCACACTTCCTGGCGGGCTCTGCACGTGTTCTATGCGAACACGTCAGAGCTCATCCTTAATTATCACAGGTGAGGCTGCATTTGATGGGCACAGGTGAGACTGTATTTGATGGGCACTGGTAAAACTTCCTGAATTTGATGGGCACAGGTGAGGCTGCATTGATTGGCACTGGTGAAGCGGCATCACTTACAGTCACACATAGACACTGAAACACACAATGCATTCCTGTAGACACACAAAAACCTCTGGTCCCTTTATTAAAAAGGTGTGGTGTACATGGGTAGGGCAATGGGGGTGGAGTCAGGGGTGGAGCTAAAGGTGTGCGCAGCTTTTTGCATTAGGGTGTGCACCCCAAATGTATTAAAACATGAACGGGGTTAATAGGGCAGTGGATGGTGTCAGTAGAGCAGTGGACTTGTCAGTAGAGCAGAGGTTGGTGTCCGCAGGGCAGTGGATGGTGTCAGTATGTTTTTGTTTGTGTTATTTTTTTAAAAGACTTTTAGGAGCTCCATTGGGGGGCTTTGGTGGAATATTAGCAGGGGGACTCTGCACCCCCTGCGCGCGCCTATTGGTGGAGCGGGGGGGCGGCAAAATGAGGTTTCGCCTAGGGTGTCAAAAATCCGTGCACCAGCCCTGCTGACATCCACGATCTGCTAATTGTGGCCACAATGCTCTGCAGGCTCCTAGGAAAAAATTTAAATAAATGCAAATTTTTATATCCGCAAAAAAAGAAAATGTGCATTTATTTACATTTTTTTCACAAAGTGACATTATCTTTTACATTTTAAAGGCAAAATAAGCTGCAGTACACAGAGTTATTGCACATACTTTGTTAAAATATCTGCTTTTTCAAAATAAGTCTCCTATTCCACATAGGAATAATAGATTGGTAGCTACACCTATAACATTAAAATTACAGTAAAAAAGCATACCATTTGTTATTTTACTAAAAATGAGCATACAGTACATTCCTGAATCTGTCTTTGTATCTGTCTCCTGTAATTCTCTGAACAGCAGTACTCGACATTGTAAAGGAATGGACAGCACTAAAGACTAATCAGACTCAGGCTGCATATGCATGTAATGATAGGGAACATGCTAACAGAAAGAGACAGCAGAGGGAGCAAAAGTCGTGCTTTATTGGCATTATGCAGGTCACTCATTGTCTAGTCAGCAGCCTGTGGGTAAGGAGGGGACACTGCTATATTCCTTAGCAGTAAGAGGTGGCAGAGGTGTTTGTTGGCAGATGAGATTGTTGCCATACCTGTATCACAAGTTCTGTATTTCACTGCTGTCCTGGAGTTCAGATTTAAGAAAGAGAAAGGTAAAAGCACGTACACACGATCTGATTTTCCGACAGGAATTGTGTGACAAGGCTGTTGTCGGAAAATCTGACCATTTGTATGCTCCATCGGACAATTGCTGTTGGATTTTCCGGCAACAGATGTTGGATACCATTCGGACAAAAATTCAACAGTACAAATACGCATTTTCAGAAGCAATGCTAACCATAACACAACCATAACACAACATTAGCAGAAGTTTCCCAAAGGGTGGCGCTAAAGAGCTGAAAAAACACATAGTTTTGAGTTTGTTGGCCGACAATTCTTTGCTGTTTGTATGCAAGACAAGTTTATGGCCAACGCTCTTTGGACAAAAGTCCTACACTTTGTCCGTGGAAAATCTGATCCTGTGTACCAGGCTTAAGGTTGTCAAAAAGCAAAAACAGCAGGGTTGTCACATTAGGGTTGACTTACTATAGGTAAATAGGATGTTCACTTTGAAAAGGAATTTGCATTTTGAAAGATTTTTCCCTTATCTTAGTAAATGTAGTGAAACTCTGCTGACCTCCGTCATCCAGCCATGTGCAAGCAAAACTACTTTCTTTTTTATTTTCCTTGCACATGACTTGATATTCTTTGTAAAGTGAATTTCCACCACATTCACTAAGCTAAGGGAAACTTCCCTTGCAAATGGCTAATTACAAAATCACAAGCCTGTTAGTAAAACAACCCCATTGCCTGTAGAACAGGGATATGCAATTAGCAGACCTCCAGCTGTTGCAGAACTGCAAGTGCCATGAGGCATGGCAAGACTCTGACAGCTACAAGCATGACACCCAGAGGCAGAGGCATGATGGGACTTGTAGTTTTGCAACAGCTGGAGGTCTGCTAATTGCATATCCCTGCTCTAGACCTTTAAAATGCTTGTTAATGCAACTGCACATTGTGTAAAGATAGCATGGGCCACCTTCATCTATACTTACGTGATGGAAAACCATAGTGGGCTGGAACAGACTCACAGGGCTGCCGGCGGTCACGCGCATTGGCTCAAATGTCGCGGGCGCCTCCTATCGCTCTTCAATCGGCCGACGTACTCCTACGGCGATTTGCCCAGGAGAGCCAACCTGCCGCAGTATAATGATGGTGGCTGGTCGGCAAGCAGTTAAAGTGGTTGTAAATCTCATTCATTCGTTTTTAACTAAGCACATATATCTGTAGTGTTTACTTATCTCTCTCCAAAGCTCTAAGTGTGGTTTCTCTCTTGTGCTTTGTTCCTCTCTTATCAGCATGAGTTACTTCTGACAAGTTCTCTGACACATGAGATAACAGTAGCTGAAAATTTGTGTCGGGGAGGGAGATTAGTGGGAGATTAGCAGAGAGCTTGTCTATTCAGAAAACAGCTCTTCATGTTCCTTTGATCCTCTGCTTAGGGGTGTGTCCCTTCCTCCAATCAGCTCTAACTCAGTGCAAGTCAAGTCTCCCCACCCACCACTATGTACTGCTGAAAGATGAAGAAATATTTTTAACATGATCTGCACTTCTCAAAGGGTATAGAAAGGTGAAGACAGCAGATATACATGTAAAACTTTTGTAGGAAGATTTATTTCATCTGTGGCTATTCAATTCACTGGGTATATGTGAGGGTTTACATCCACTTTAAGTAATACTTCAGCTAATACCAGCCTAGAGAATAAGTAGGCTATGGCTGGATCATTATCCTATTCATAAAGCCCTGTACATACGATCGGATATCTGAGGAATCTAATCCGATGGATTTTTTCGTCGGATATCCGATGAAGCTGAATTTCATCAGTCTTGCCTACAAACCATCAGTCAAAAATCCGACCGTGTCCAAACGCGGGGACGTAAACCACTACGACGTGCTGAGAAAAAAAGTTCAATGCTTCCGAGCATGTGTCGACTTGATTCTGAGCATGCATTGATTTTTGGCCGATGGACTTCCACACAGACGATCGTTTTTTTCTATCGTTTTTTTATCCATAGGATAAATTTAAAACATGTTCTATTTTTTTTAACCGATGGAAAACAAACTGATGGGGCCCCCACACGATCGGTTTCGGTCTGTTTTCATCGGACAAACCGATCGTGTGTACAGGGCTTTAGACTTAAACAAAACTTGTGAGTTTATATGAAGTGACAGATATTTTGGGCAAAATTTCCCTTATGTGGGTCATAAACCATATGAATAATTTTCAGCACAGTGTTTAATAATTTGTACTTGTTGCAGGTATTCCCAGAGGAGCAGTCTGGAAACAGGGCTCCATCCCCGCGGAGCATCTCTTTAACTGGGCTTTCACCTGTCTATCTCTTATGGAACTCAGCCAAAAAATGCAAAACGCACAGGCACCATCACAAGTCTTCCTGCGAATGCCAAACTAAAACCTGAATAAAAATACTGTTTTTATTTAACTGATTGTGTGGTTTTCTTATTTGTTCAACTATTGTCAGAGGTTGTTGCTATAAACTATAAGTGCATACTCATGTATAAATGATCTATTAAAGTGTAGGTTCATCTTTACCAAAAAACACCCTGGGCCAGATCCTCAAAAGAGATACGGCGGAGTAACTGCTGTTACTCCGTCGTATCCCTGGTCCTAACTATGGAACTGATCCACAGACTCAGTTTCCCATAGTTAGGACGAAGATCCGACATGTGTAATTGAATTACACTGTCGGATCTTAAGGATGCAATTCTAGGCCGGCCGCTAGGTGGCGAGGCCATTGCGGCCGGCGTAGAATATGCAAATGACCAGTTACGGCGATCCACGAACGCTCCGACGGGCCCGTCGCTTTAAATCTACGTCGTTTACGTCGAGTTCCGCCGCGTAAAACTAGGGCTAAGCCCTAGTTGTCTTAAGCCATGTTAAGTATGGCCGTCGTTCCCGCGTCAAATTTTAAATTCTACGTCGTTTGCGTAAGACGTCCGTGAATGGCGCTGGACGCCATTTACGTTAACGTCTAAGCAAATGACGTCGGAGCGATGTCAGTTAGCGCAATGCACGTCGGGTAATTTACCCGACGGAGCATGCGCAGTACGTCCGGCGCGGGAGCGCGCCTAATTTAAATGGGACTCGCCCATTTGAATAGGAACGCCTTGCGCCGGACGGATTTAGGTTACAGCGCCGCAAAATTCCAGGTAAGTGCTTTGTGGATCGGCACCTAACTTGGGAATTTTGCGGCGGAGTAACTTAAATCCGAAAAGTTACGTTGCGCCGCGGCTTTGTGGATAACCCCCCCTATGCTGTCCCATACGGTTATAGCAGAATATTAGGCTAAACCTGCCTTCTAGCCAGGGCTCCCTTTCAATTTAAAGAATGTAGACCAAGGGACAATAAAAGAAGCTTTCTTTAAATCATCTGCCGCCGGTGATGGCTCTGTTCCGAGTTATTGCCAGGGTGAAGCAGCTATTGAGACCAGTGACTCCTAGTGCCACAGGAGGGAGTGTGGTCCTGTTTTTTTTTTTGTTTTTTTTAACAGCATGGTCCTGTTGGTTCTGGCTGCACATGCACAGTATATACTCTCCCCTGTCGCAGCGACTAAGCTTATAATAGACAACAGTATAGTGTACACACTGTGCATGTGTGGCCCAAAAGAACAGGGTGGCACTTCCTCCAATGCCACTAGGGTGCGCTGGTCCCAACAGCTGATCGTTCCTACAGTACACTTGTGCTCAAAAGTTTACATACCCTGGCAAAACTTATGATTTCTTGGCCATTTTTCAGAGAATATGAATGATAACACACAAAAAATTCTTCCACTCATGGTTAGTTTTTGGCTGAAGCAATTTATTATCAATCAACTGTGTTTACTCTTTTTAAATCATAATCACAACAGAAACTACCCAAATGACCCTGATCAAACGTTTACATAGCCCAGTTCTTAATACTGTATATTGCCCCCCTTTAACATCAATGACAGCTTGAAGTCTTTTGTGGTATTTGTGGATGAGACTCGTTATCTTATCAGATGGTAAGACTGCCCATTCCTCTTGGCAAAAAGCCTCCAGTTTCTGTAAATTCTTGAGCTGTCTTGCATGAACTGCACATTTGAGATCTCCCCAGAGTGGCTCAATGATATTGAGGTCAGGAGACTGAGATGGCCTTTCCAGAACCTTCACTTTATTCTGCTTCAGCCAACGAGAGGTCGATTTGGCCTTGTGCTTTGGATCATTGTCATGTTGGAATGTCCAAGTATGTACCATGCGCAGCTTCCTGGCTGATGAATGCAAATGTTCCTCCAGTATTTTTGGATAACATACTGCATTCATCTTGCCATCAATTTTGACCAAATTTCCTATGCCTTTGTAGCTCACTCATCCCCAAAACATCAGCGATCCACCTCCGTGTTTTACAGTAGGAATGGTGTACCTTTCATCATAGGCCTTGTTGACTCCTCTCCAAATTAAGCGTTTATGGTTGTGGCCAAAAAGCAAAATTTTGGTCTCATCACTCATCACAAATGACTTTGTGCCAGAAGGTTTGAGTCTTGTCTATGTGCTTTTTGGCATATCGTAAGCGGGATACTTTGTGCCATTGGCGTAGTAATGGCTTTCTTCTGGCGACTGGACCATGCAGCCCATCTTTCTTTAAGTGCCTCCTTATTGTACATCTTGAAACAGCCACGCCACATGTTTTCAGAGAGTCCTGTATATCACCTGAAGTTATTTGTGTGTTTTTCTTTGGATCCCGAACAATTTTCTTGGCAGTTGTGGCTGAAATTTTAGTTGATCTACCCGATTGTGGTTTGGTTTCAACAGAACCCCTCATTTTCCACTTCTTGATTAGAGTTTGAACACTGCTGATTGGCATTCTCAATTCCTTGGATATCTTTTTATAATCCTTTCCTGTTCTATACAGTTCAACTGTATATTTTTCCTGGAGATCCTTTGACAATTCTTTTGCTTTCCCCATGACTCAGAATCCAGAAACTTCAGTGCAGCATGAAAGATGCAAGGGTCTGTCAGAAGTCCAGAAACGCATTAACCTTTTACACACACATTAATTACAAGTAAACAGATCACAGGTGAGGAAGGTTATCTTTAATAGCCATTCAAACCCCTTTGTGTGAACTTGTGTGCATGTTATCAGGCCAAAATCACCAGGGTATGTAAACTTTTGATCAGGGTCACTTGCGTAGTTTCTGTTGTCATTATGATTTAAAAAGAGTAAACAAAGTTGATTGATAATAAACGGCTTCAGCCAAACACGAACTATAAAAAAAAAATTGTGTTATTCATATTCTCTGAAAAATAGCCAAGAAATCTTAAATTCTGCCAGGGTATGTAAACTTATGAGCACAACTGTAGCTTGGGTCGAAACCACCACAGGCTGTAAAAGACTTTTAGAAGGTAGGTTTCGCTGGTATACTCATATGCAGGGCAGCCAATAAGGGAGTAGCACTGTACAGGAGACCCAGGCCCCATCAGTTCAACAGGGGGGCCTGAGCAGCTGACAAGCAGGGGGGAAGGGGATCGTGGACTGGAGGGGGGTTGTCAGAGTGGAAGGGACCAATCTGTGAAACCGGTCCCCCTGTGACTCCCCCTGCAGTGCAGTGTTTTCTTTTCTACTCACCACTGATCCCTTCTGATCAAAATCCCCTTTACCGCAGCTCTAATCCTCCTGCAAACTTCTCCTCCTGTCAGCAGGCACATAGGGGGGGGGGGGGGGGATGGAGAGCGGGAATCGGGGGTAAATATGTCATATTTACTCCATAGAACAGCTAAGATGATAAATATGCATTGGTTTGTCATATAGATTGTGTGTTATAACCCACATCTCCTTTTTAATGTAATGAACAAAAAATATTTGATAACATTGTGCATGGCACTGCTGGACGGTTGTCTAGCAATGTCTCGGGTCCATTGTTTCAGTGTTTTCTTGACCAAGGATCACTTGTGAACCCGATATTTATCCGATATGTCTTCTCATACTAGTTTGAAATGTCCCTCTGTCATCATCCTCCACCTTTTCTGCACTGAAGAGGTTAAGCTTCTCTGTACTAAGATTGACAGAAAGATCTCATCTCTGTAATAACACATTCCAAGTCAGAACATCTTTTTAATAACAGTGAAATTTGGGAAATTACATCTGTGAGTTATTTTATTTTGCCGATAACACACTGCCAATACCAGGTCACAGCAGTCACGCTGATCCCTCTCCGATAAGATGCTCTTGTTATTGTGCTACCTGATCCAAGCAATAATCTGCTCATGGCTATATATTCCTGTAAAGGGACAATTAGGGAGAACCAGTCGTGTTTCCAGGAATAATCTTCCAAAAGATATTAAACTGCCAGTACAAAACATTCTTTTACCAAAATACTCAAATACGCTGCAACAGCCTATCCATCAGGGTTCTCTCTGAAAAATGAGCATTAATATGAAAGATCTTTCTTTAAATATAAAAAAAGGTGATTATATATGGAAATTACTATCTGCTTTTGTCCAAATATGTATTTTACAATAACAAAATGTGTTACAATGACATTAGAGCAGTTTTTAACACTTAACGCTGTTGGAATGAGGTAGACAGCAAAGCTAAAGTTTAGTTGTGCATTTTTTTGTAGCTTGTACCAATATATGTATGCATTCTGATTGGACGAGGTGGAGATCGTGATGTCATCTCCCCACTTCTCCACCTTGTCCAATCAGAGAATGCTTTGCATCCACTGAAAAAATGCCTGATGCCCCGTACACACGATCGGATTTTCCGTCGGAAAAAACATCCAAGGAATTCCGCTCAAGCTTGGCTTGCATAGAAACACAGTCACACAAAAGTTCTCTGAACCTTCGGCCGTCAAGAACGCGGTGATGTACAACACTACGACAAACCGAGAAAATTAAGTTCAATGCTTCCGAGCATGCGTTGGAATTTTGCAAGTCAGAATTGCTACAGACGACCAGATTTTCCAATAGGAATTTTTTTCTGTCTGAAAATTTGAGAACCGGCTCTCAATCTTTTGCTAGTGGAAATTCAGCCAGCAAAAGTCCGATGGAGCATACACACTCCAGTCTGAACTCCACTGCCGCCCCGGGGTGGAAAAGCACCTCAGGAACACAGAATGAACCGACAGCACAGCCCAGCTAGAACAGAGGCCAAATTTGCACAAATCACTTGGATGAGAGCTAACTGTCTCATCCCCCTCTAAATTTACAATAGCTCCTGTGCTGAAAGTACACAGGCGCTACATATAATATTTTGAATATAAACTTTTTTGTACTCTAAATACTTACTTTAATGCCGCATACACACGATCGGAATTTCCGACAACAAAACCGTGGATTTTTTTTGGAATTTTTACTCAAACTTGTGTTGCATACACACGGTCACACAAATGTTGTCGGAAATTCCGAACGTCAAGAATGCGGTCACGTACAACACTACGACGAGCCGAGAAAAATGAAGTTCAATGATTCCGAGCATGCGTAGGATTTTTGTGCTTCGGAATTGCATACAGACGATCGGAAATTTCCGACAAGAACTTTTGCCGTCTGAAAATTTGAGAACCAGCTCTCAATTTTTTGCTGTTGGAAATTCCGACAGAAAATGTCAGACAGGGCCTACACACGGTCGGAATTTCTGACCAAAAGCTCACATCGAACAATTCTTGTCAGAAATTCTGATCTTCTGAATTCTGATTCAGATTTTTCTTTCTTTATTGACTTATATACTGGATGTGGCACTAAAATGCATATAATGTGGCACGGCCCCGAACACACACTGTCTGCACTTGGGACCGTTCAATCGCAGGGATGTCAGATTGGGAGCAGCGGCTGTGCCCATCCAGCTGCTATGTCCTAGTTGAAATGAATGGGACTGCCTGCATGGGGATGCATGGAACACCTGTGCATCCCCACAGTGCTCACACAGGTGTATGCTGCTGTAGTACACACTTGTGAATGAGGCCTAACAGTGCAGTACAAACCAGCTGGGACTATACTTGGGTGTCCTTGTCTCATGCATCGTTAAAGTGGATGTAAACCCACATTTTTTTTTATGTCATAATGTACAGTATAAGATTTCCTATCATCTGTGCCCAGTCTTGCCACACAGAGTTAATCCAGCTCTGAGCAATCCTCTTTTATTTTTCAGTGAAATAAAATGGACTTACAGAGAAAAACCTTAGTCCGTTCTGTCCCCTTGCTGTGAATGACAGGTTATATACATATCTCATGCACTAGCTTCAGACAGGCATTATTTTTTAATTCCCACCCCCACTCCTTTTCTGAAGTCATGTGGTTACTTTTCTGGATTTTGACTGGATGTTAGTGATCATAGCAGAATTCAGTGTAATGCCGCATACACACCATCACTTTATGTGATGAAAAAAAACGACACTTTCTGTGAAGTAAAAAATGACGTTTTTAAAACTTCAATTTTCAAAGACGAAGTTGCCTACACACCATCGTTTTCTCACAATGATCTTGCAAAGTGAGGTTACGTTCCACTACGTTTTACCATTGAAGCTTGCTTCATAAGTAGCTTCTGGGCATGCGTGGATAAAAAAACGTCTTAGAAAACAACGTTTTTGGCTACACACGGTCAATTTCTGTGAAGTAAAAAGTGCACTTTTGAAAAACGACACATAAAATTGAAGCATGCTTCAATTTTTTTTGGTCGTTTTTTACAAGACATAAAACGACGTTTTCCCCCACACACAGTCAATTAAAGTGACGTTTTTAAAAACGTCATTTTTTTTCATCACATAAAGTGATGGTGTGTACGCGGCATAAGAAATACATAGGAAAAAATGCATGTTTTTTTTTTATGTCAATATATTTTTATTATTATTTTTCATTTAAACAAAAATAAAGCATTACAATAGTAGATAGTACACGTTGTAGTACAGTATACAAGAGACGAAACAATATTTATCATATAATACACAAATAAATGCTAGTTAAGTAAAATCAAAACAGCAATCATCGTATAATAATGGTAGAATATTTTCCTAGTAGCATTTAGCAAACAAGAGTCGAAATCCTAACATCAAATGGAAAAATAAATAAATAAAATATAGGATCTAGCTTTCCCCGAACACCCCATTTGGGAATCATAGTGTTCGGGAGCTATCTCCCATTATAACTCCTAATCAAATAGTAAACAATGTAGTGGAGGAAAAAAGGTAAACGGAATTATGTCGTGTTTTTGTACCAGATATTCCAAGGGTCCCAATGTATCGTGTATTTATGAAGAGAGCCCAAGGATGATGCTAAAATCCTTTCATAGGAATTATGTAAATTTAAGAGGTCTATAGCGTCATCTGGAGAAGGTGGATTGGAATCTTTCCACTTTCTTGTAATCGACAATCTAGCTGTTAAGAGTAGATGGGTTATTGTTCTACGAAGATTGAATGGAAACTTTTCTATTCCCAATGATAAAAGAGCCAAGGCTGGATCAGGTGCCACTCGTGTGTGTGTTAAGTCAGAAATTATATTGAAGATTCCTGCCCAGTAGGTGGTGAGTTTGGGACAATTCCATAATATATGGAATATGTCTCCTTTAGCTGGATTTGGGCAAAGTCTCCAACAAGTGTCAGGGGTTCGGGAGTCAAATTTGGATACTATCACCGGAGTAAGATACCAACATAAAGTGATTTTGGTTGATAATTCCCACAGGGAGGTGCAATGAGTAGCAGATTGATTGGCCTTACAGGCCATGTGCCACTGGTCATTCGTAAAAGAGCATTGTAGATCTTTTTCCCAAAGAAGATGGGAGGTAGATTTAGTAAAAATTTGCTTTTGTTGCATTAATTGATAGAATAAAGAAATACCCTTTTTTTGTCGCGTTGGCGAAGAAAAATAGGTCCAAGCAGAAACGTTAACTTGCTTGAAAACCTGTCCAAGTTTATATAGACAATGTACTAATTGTGTATATTGAAAATTGTTGGTGTGAGGGAGGTCGTATTCGGATTGGATAGATGGAAAGGTTTTGATGTAACCATTCGAATAAAATTCATCAAGATACTTAATGCCTTTTTGGTTCCAGAAAGCAATTGGCATTCTGATCGTAAGAAAGTATAATGTTTGGATAGGAATTCTAATATTGACGTCAGGCCCTGTTAGATTAGTGGAGGATATAAACTTTTGCCATGTTTGGATGGAAGTAAGCATTGTAGGAGGTAAATGTATTGGAATTTTAACACCTAATAGAGAACCAAACAACCACAGGTTAGTAGGACCATATGTACAGTAACTGGATTCTATCATTCCCCATTGAGTAGTAGAAGTTTCAAGGAACCACTCCTTGAGTTGGGTCAAAATGCAAGAATGATAATAATCCTGAAAATCAATATACCCAGTTCCTCCACACATCCTCTGTTTGATTAACTTATTATGGGTACACTTGGATTTCTTCCCATTTCTTCCCTGGATTTCTTCAGACAGGCATTATTTTTTAATTCCCACCCCCACTCCTTTTCTGAAGTGATGTGGTTACTTTTCTGGATTTTGACTGGATGTTAGTGATCATAGCAGAATTCAGTGTAAGAAATACATAGGAAAAAATGCATGTTGACAAGGGGAGAGTAGAGGAGGGCGGAGAGTCTACTGACATCACAACTCCACTCACTGAGCTCCAGACAACAGATCCACCCACAGAATCTGCAGTTTTTCAGGTCTCATAACAGACAGAGAGAGACATTTGACAGGATACATGCAGGAGGCATCTATATCCTTATAGATCAGCACTATGGCAGTAGTTTAGAAAGGATGGGCTTACATCCACTTTAATTGATCCTCTCCCCATGTGTGTGTATATAGCACACTTTCAAACTAGCTAGCAAACTCAAAACTATCCGAGTCTCCAACTATGGAGCATATACAGTATAACAGTGCAGAAACCAAATAAAACAATATAAAAATATCAGATTTACAGTAAAACATTTTTATTTTAAATCATTACTTAGAAAGAAACAATTGTCATCCACACACATACTGTATATTTTCACTACATATATTAATTAATGAGATGTGATGGAATGTGCATGACATTCTGTCTATACAATAATGCAGAAACAGGACTTTAATGCAAATGGAACAGTGCAAATAAGTGTTACATGACAGTTCCTATGGGACTTGCTTTAACAATAAATAATTTCTCAACATATTAATTGTACACAGGTCCTATTAACTTCCAAATATACACACATTAATCAACATACTGGTACAAAAACAAACTGTAGAACAAACTAGATGTCTACAGTTTGCAGGCAATGTAATTATTTATCCCCGATTCAGAGTATGTCTGTT